>NC_033796.1:78971010-79075041 GCF_001876935.1 Asparagus officinalis
GGACAAGATTGCTCGACTCCTCCGCCGACGACATCCAGGAGCTCCCCGCCTCCAACTCCGGGAGCTGGAATGGACTTTCCGTAGGTCTCTTAGGAATCTCCTGCTTTTGTTTTTGTTGTATATATCAGATATTTTGTGACTTATAAAATACTTTATCAATGAATGAAAAAGAATTTTTTGAACTTGGAATTGTATTTTCTTATGTCGTAAAATCTCGATGTGTTTTACTGAATGACTTAGCTTCTTTATGGACTTGAAAAATCCACTAGCTGATTCGAGGGTTGACTCGTCTCTTGATAAAAAGATATGTTTTGAACTCAAACAATCATCAGATGTTTTATTTTTTAGTCCAAGTATAGAACTAATAAAACCAATTGGGTCCACCGCTTGTTAGTCGGCATCTGAACGTCTTGAGACGAGTGTCTAAGCAACTTTCTCAAAGTCAATTGTCGCCTGCCGAGGGGTCGGTTAGGACATGGTCGACTGTTTGCTTAATAAATGTCATTTGGCAAGTTTTTAGAAACTTTAAGGGGAATATGAAACGTCACTGTTTGACATGACACAATGTCTTGTCAGTTGTCAGATAGTTAATGATGACGCTTTGATTTCTGAGTGACGTGGCATAGAGTAAAAAGGGGAGGCGACACTTCAAGTTTTGAGTGAAACGTTTAGAGTTTTGAGTTGAATCTCATTCGTTTATTTCAAAACAAGGCAACCGTTGAGATAACTCTATGTGCTCCTTTGAGCTGTTATAAATACGCTTCGATGGGGGGGGGGGGGGAACTCTTTACAAGTTCTTACCCCCAAATTTCTAGTGTTTCTTCTTCTTAAAACTTTAGGAATTTTACCATAAAATAATTCATAAGATATTTTCTTTAAAATAGGTCTTAATAAAATTCTGTTTAAAACATAACATGCTGTAGATACAGCTTTTGTCCAAAAATATTTTGGTAAATTACTATCACATAACATGGTTCTAGCATATTCTTGTAAAGTTTTATTTTTCCTTTCTACAACTCTATTTTGTGGAGCTGCTTGAGGAAAAGAAAAAATATGAGAAATACCATGTTTATCATAAAAATTTACAAATAATTCATTTTCAAATTCACCTCCATGGTCACTACGTATAGAAATAATAGATAGAGATTTTTTATTTTGAATTCTTTTGCAAAATATAGAAAACTCATTAAAAGCATCATTTTTATGTTTAAGAAATATTACCCGTGTAAATCTTGAAAAATCATCAACAAGAACAAAAGCATATCTACTTCCAAGAAGATTTATGTATTTTTCCTTGTTTACATGCATCACAAAAATTGTATTTAAAAGAAAGTTTACGTAAACCATTTACAATATTATTCTTAGAAATCTTAGAAATATATTTAAAGTTAACATGTCCAAAATGTTTATGCCATAAAATAGAATCATTAGAGGATACAAGAAGGCAATGTTCATTAGAAATGTTATTCATAGATAACACATATATATTATTTTTTCTATGTCCTTTAAATAATATAGTAATCATATCAATATCATAAATTAAGCAAGATTCTTTTTCAAAAATAATTTTAAAACCTTTATCACAAAGTTGACTTATACTAAGTAAATTATGTTTAAGACCTTCAACTAATAAAACATTATGAATAATAGGTTTGTTTGAATTACCAACAGTTCCAATACCGATGACCTTTCATTTGTTGTTATCTCCAAAAGTGACAGTACCATCATCCTTATTTTGAAAAGATGATAACAATTGTATGTTTCTAGTCATATGTTTGGAGCAACCGCTATCCAAAATCCACCTATCTTTCTTGGGTATCTAAAATGATAAACATTTATAAATTTAGTACCCATGCTATGTTGGGTCCATGAAATTAGCCTTTACGAAACCAAACCCATGAAGAGTTTGATTTGCCTAAATAGTTAGTTGATAAACAAACATTTTTAATATAATCAGAAATATAAAATTTTTTATGTAATGAAGTTAATTATTTAGGCACCCAAATAGAAAAAAATTTTGATTTCTTTTTACATATATCATCATTTATATTACAAGAAGGTTTTACAAAAATGGTTTTCTTAGATATATTTCTATTAACTTGAAAACCTAAACCTTTTGTCTATTGAGATTCTTTTTGAAAAGAAAGTATTTTATTAATATTTTCTTTACCTTTATTGAATTTACTAACATTTAAAAATATATCATCATATTTTAATTTAATAGAAGAAATATCTTTATCTAAACTATTAATGCGAATATTTAAATTATTACATTCTGATTTTAGATAAACGTTCTCATTAGATAAACATTGATTTTCTTTAAGCAATGAATAATTTTCTTCTTTAATTTAATTACTTAAGAATTAGAATTTGTAGATGAATTAAAATCTAAAATTTCTTCAAGTAATCTTTTATTTTTACCTTTAAGAAAATTATGTGAAGCATTTAATCTCAAAAAGGTTTCATATAATTCATTAAAAGTATCTAAAAGTTCTTAATTATCACTTACTTTATCTTGTGCCATAAAGCACATATGAGCACTTTCCTTTTCTTCAATTTCTTCATCCGAAGATGAATCATCACTATCATCCCAAGTAACCGCCATGGCTTTCCTTTTCTTGTTGTTTTGAAATATTGTTGAAGTTGTTGAAATAATTTGATTTTTTCTTGCTCTTCAACAATGGATAATCTTTCTTCTTATGCCCTAGTTTATTACACTTGAAACAAACTAAGCTATTTGAATTTGAACTTTTTGATTTGTACTTACCTTGTTTTATGAATTTTCAAAATTTACGTGCAAACATGAACTTTTTGATTTGTACTTACCTTGTTTTATGAATTTTCAAAATTTACGTGCAAACATGCTCATTTCTTCATCATCATCTGAATCTTCTCTATCGTTTTATGAATTTTCAAAATTTACGTGCAAACATGCTCATTTCTTCATCATCATCTGAATCTTCTCTATCGAAAGTAATATTGAATGCAAGCACTTTCTTGTTCTTTGTTTTATTATCATTATTTCTATCTTCAATTTGGACTTCATAAGCCATGAGATTTTTGATAAAATTCTCAACTGTAAGAATTAACAAATCATTTGCTTCTTCGATTGTGGTAACCTTCTTTTCCCATTGTGGAGTGAGTGATCGGAGTATTTTTCTTACCATCTCCACTCGAGTGTATGTTTTTCCAAGACCAATGAGAGAATTTGTAATGTCAGTGAATCTTGTGAATATTTCTCCAATTGTCTCATTTTCCTTCATCTTAAATAATTTGAATCTGTGTACAAGAACAAAAATTTTAGATTCTTTAACCTTATTTGTACCTTCATGAGTTACCTCAGGTGTGTGCCAAATATCGTATGCAGATGTGGCCGTTGACACCATATTAAACTCATTCTTGTCAAGTGCACAAAACAAAGTGTTCATTGCTTTAAAATCCAAATTTGCATTATTTCTTTGTGAAGTAGTCCATTCTGAAAATGGAGTTGATGGCTTCTCGTATCTTGTTTCCACAATGTTCCAAAGTTTGTAGCTAATTGATTGAAGGTAAATCTTCATTCGGCACTTCCAATAGTTGTAGTTCAATCCATCGAATATTGGTGGACGATTTGTAGAATGACCTTCTTTGGATTGTGATGTATTTGTTGATGCCATCTTTCACCTTGCTCTGATACCAAATGTAGGATCTGAAATAGATACACTAGAACACTAGAGAGGGGTGAATAGTATTTTTTTAAAATTTATGCAAAGTAGATAATAAATTGTAATAAAGAATGATAACAATCTCAGAAAATCATAATCACAAACAAGAGATTTTATACTGGTTCCACTAATCCTGTGTACATCCAGTCCCCAAGCAAATCCCGCTTGAGATTTCTACTATAATTTTGAACCAAGTATAAAATTAAAACCAAACCTGACCAATTTATAAGTCCCTACAAATTGTAACACCAATTGACAAAACTTTGCCAATTACACACCAATCTCCAGACCAAGAGATTAACCTCTCTCAAACCGAGAGAACTTTTCTTGAATCAAACAACTAAATTCCTATAAGCCTTGATTTGTAGTGTTGTATAGCAGTGGCTTAGGAATAATTTTAACGTCTGAAAATTGCCTACTTAATAGGTATTTTGAATGAGGATCAAAGGCAATTTTAGAAACAATCTTTTTAGCAAAATCTGAATTTTTGACTCTTAAAAATGCACAAAGATCAAAGCTTATGGGTATCCATGCATGTTGCATTTTTCTGAACATATAACCTTTATATAGCCCTTGAAAAGACAAAATTTTAAACTTTAAAAACGTTTAAAAAAACGACTATAAACTGTCACTAATTCAAATTCTGAATTCTGGTAAAACTGTATCTGTAGTTGACTACAAGACACAGTAGTCGACTACACTGAGTCTAAACAGACTCTGTGAAGTCAGAAAATTTCTAAGTAGTCGACTATAATCAGTAGTCGACTACACTGAGTCTAAACAGACTCTGTGAAGTCAGAAAATTTCTAAGTAGTCGACTATAATGGTCATTAGTCGACTATACTGTAATCAAACAAAATTTCTAAGTAGTCGACTATAATGGTCATTAGTCGACTATACTGTAATCAAACAGAAATTTGACAGATACTTGAAAAACAAATTTTGCCTTCAGTAGTCGATTATAAAGTCGATTAGTCGACTACACTATAAATTAACAGAAACTTATATTTCAGTCATAAGCTTGAGTAGTTGACTACTATTTTAATTAGTCGACTATACTGTAAACTAACAGAAACTTATATTTCAGACATAGACTTGAGTAGTCGACTACTATTCTAATTAGTCGACTACTAAGGATTAAAAATAATATAAATTAAAAGTTTTGTCACTCAATTATTAACTATAAACTCTAATGGTTAACATAGGAGATTTCTATAGTTAACCAACACACTAAGCATGTGTTAGTGTGTTCTAATTTCTATGTGTATGTATGTGTGAGTGATCAAGGCTTGTACAATATTTCTAAGTAAAGAAAAATATAAAAACAATTACATTGACGTATATGTTCTTCATCTTCTTTACTTCATAATACCTTGAACTCATCTTTCACTTGTTCATATTTGATATTGAAATCTGCATATAAATGTTAGTGCATTTGTATAACACACATAGTATAAATTGTTATCATCAAAATAATATCTTGGAGATATGGTATTCAACATCAACCATGTTGTGTCGACCTATAGGGTTGGGGATCGAGACGATTAGCTTTCTTTGCACATTACTTTGGCTAAGTGGTTGGTCTTTAGTCGACAAGGTTTTGGCAAGCTGCAGCAGTTAAATCTCTTTGTCGAGAGAAAATTAGCAATCAAATTTCACGTCTTAAAGTTTATTCTGGGCAACACTAAGGACTTTTAAGTGGAATGACAACCCTGAGGTTTGGTGCCCAGGTCTTACGTAGACGCCTAGGTCTTCAAGATCCCCATAATGGTCGAGAAACGACTATGGGAGTCGACCATATGGTTAATACATTAGGTTTATTCCTGAAAAAGTACCAAGGGCTTTATATTCAACCCTAGGATCGAATGCTTAGAACTTACTGAAGTTGACTAGGTCTTTTATAACCATGAGGCTGTGCTTAGGACTTACTGAAGTCGACTAGGTCTTTCGCCCTACAGAGGGCCACCCTGGGGGCAACATAGGAAAATGACAACCCTTAGGTTGAGTGCCTAGGTTTTACGTAGATGCCTAGGTCTTTAAGATAACTAAGATGGTCGAGAGGTGACTATGGGAGTCGACCATATTGTGAGTGCCTTGTGTTTATTCCTAAAAAGGTACCAATGGCTTTTAATTCTGCATAGTTTAAACACGATAAGAGTGCAAGATAACAATTGAGTCAATTTCAATAAAAATTTCGTCAATACTTTCAAATGAAATCTATAGAGTTGTTAGAAATAACATAGCAAGATTATTGAAAGTAATACCGCAAGTGCTCGACGTTCCAAGGATGATGAAGGACTCTTCCATCTGGGGCCCTTAGTCGATAGGTGCCGATTCGAAGTTCTTCCAAAAATGTGTAAGGGCCTTCCCAGTTAGGAGCTAGCTTACCTCATCGAGTGTCTTTGTCGAAAGTAGCTTTACGGAGGACGAGATCGCCAGCATGGAATCTCCTTGGTCGGATCTTGCTATTGTAGTAGCGGGTGATTCATTGCTGATTGACGACCTGGGTTCGGAGCCTTTCTCTCAAGTTTCTTCTAGGAGGTCAAGGCCGACTCAAAGTTCTGCTGAGTTCACATCTTTGTCAAAGTGTTGTAGTCGAATGGTCGATATACCTATTTCGACGGGAGTGACTGCTTCTGTGCCATATGCTAGCTTAAATGGAGTTTCCTCGGTTGAATTCTTATGGGTCGTGTGATACGACCAGAGGATACTAGGCAGATCTTCAACCTAATATCCTATTGTAGCATCCACCTTCTTCTTTAAGGCTTGTAGGATGCATTTGTTGGTAGCCTCCGCAAGTCTATTAGATTTTGGATGAGCGACTGAGGAGAATTTGAGGTGAATGCTGTATTCCTCATAAAAGTTGCGGAAGCCTCCACTGTCGAACTGGGTGTCGTTGCCAGTCACAAAGGACCGGGGCATGCCAAAACGGCAAATAATAGACTTTCACACAAAACTTGTGATGTTACTCTCACTAATCTTGGCCAATGGTTCGGCTTCGATCCATTTGGTGAAGTAGTTAATCGCCACAATAAAGAACTTCCTATCCTAAAGCTAGGGGAGAGGCCCTAGTAGATCCAAGCCCCATTGGGCGAAGGGTATAGGGCTCAAAATGGATGTCAACTCGGTCGTTGTTGCTCGCGGAATGGATGAAAATAGTTGACACTTTTGGCAATAAGAAATGAGTCGCCTCGACTCGGCTAGGATAGTTGGCCAATAATACCCCTAACGGATGATTTTCTACGCGAGGGTTCGGGCCCCAGAATGATTTTCACAAGTACCTTCATGAATTTCTCTGAGTACATAGGTAGCTTCTGGTGGTCGAAGGCATCACAAATAGGGTCCTATACCGCTGCTAGTATAAGACGTCCGGTAAAGCCGGTCGTCAATCATAAGGTAACGGCGAGAATTCCTGTGCAGGTACTTGGCTTCGACTGGATCTTCAGGTAAAATGCCTTGTGTTAGGTAAAGGACTATCGAATCCATCCAACAAGGCGGTGCAGGCGCTTTTGTCTCCATGACAGCCTCTGGCAGCTTAGAATTAAACTGTTGATGGTTAATATGATCACATAGTCAGTTTGATCCAGGCTAGGATCGGTTTGTTCAGTATTAAAAAGGGTCCACTTCCTTCTCTGACTTTATGTATACTTCTTTAAGTTAGATATCTGAAGGATCTGCACAAATAGAAAGCACGTAAGAGGATGGGGTTTGAATCCCCCATTGTACCTCTGACGATCAAGTTAGTTGATAACTTGAGTGGGGTAAAGGAAGAACTATGTGTTCTTGTAATTTTACAGTATGTGCGTTCGAGGATCAGATTTGTGAATCCTCTCAATGTTAAAATTGTACCTGTATTTATACTAAGGAGGCAAGGGCAGATTAGTCACTTCGACCGAGAGCAGGAGGGTGGTGGAGAAGTGTGGGCTGGCGGCCACGTCGGCACTTGCTTTATAGGTGTCGGCCAAAGAGTGGAGGGAAGGTCGCTTCGACATTAAATAGGAAAAGATTGGCGGCATAGCAGGACCCACATGGTCTGATGAGTCATGAAGTCCATTTGAGCTAGAGCCATGATGGCGTATGTCCTATATTATATGCGATGTTGACACGTTGTTAGAGAAATAGGGGCTCAAGACTAAAATAGTTTTTAGCTTCACCGAGAAGTAACGTCCTTTGAGCCGACTTTGTAACCGTCTTACAAGTGGACGAGTGGACTCAAGTCGAGTTTTTCAATAGAAGGAGGTCGACTAGCACCGCCTTTCATGTTGACTAACATCGCCTTTCGTGTCGACACTAAGGAGCATCGTCTCGTCCTGTCGGCTAAGTTGTTGGCCTTGATTATCTCTGGTCTTTAAGAAAACTATAGCGTAGTGTGTCGAAGCAGACTTGTCAACTACTTTAGTTTAAATTGTATTTTGACAAAAATGGGAACACCATAACAATGTGCATTCTCTATTATGTTATGAATGAGAGCTGATGAGCAAATATTAGACGAAATGGTTCCTAGAGTAATTAGAGACTCTCATAGGGAAACTTATTTGCATAGAATACTTGATGATTCAAATGTAAACTACGTAAACATGCTCAGATTGACAAATCAACATTTTATAAATTTGTGTGACACATTGCGAACTAAGTTGCTATGTTTTTATATACTATAGGACACAATGCTCGTAATCGAGTGATCGGTCACAACTTTATAAGATCCAGTTAAATCGTTAGTAGATACTTCAAGGAAGCTTTACATGCTATTGGAGAATTGCATGGTGAATACATCAAGGGACCAAGTAGCACAACACATCTGAGAATGTCAACAAGCTCTAGATTTTGGCCTATTTTAAGGTACACTTAGGTTTTTACAATTTAATTTTATTAGTCAATCATGAATTGTGATACTAAAAAATAGAAGTGTTCCCTAGGATTGTGTAGGTGCAGTAGATGGAACACATGTGCAAGCTCAGGTACCCTCAAATATGGTAGGAACCTTTCGCGGTAGGAACCATATCCTACAAAGAATGTTCTTGGTGCCATTGATTTTGATTTGAAGTTTACTTATGTACGTGCTGGTTGGGAAGGCTCCGCTCATGATGCACTAGTATTACAAGATGCTATTTGAAGACCAAATGGCTTGAAGACACCTCAAGGTGAAGTAAAAATGTGCAAACTCGGTTAGGAAAAATATTGTCTTGTAGACGTTGGTTACTTAACAAAGGCAGGATTTATCGCACCATATCATGGAGTTTGATACAATCTTCGTGAGTATAGTGAACATTCACCCACAGACTATAAGGAACTATTCAATCTTAGATATTCATCATTGCGTACTTCTATAGAGAGAGCATTTGGTTCCTTAAAAGGTTGTTTCAAAATTCTAGCATCAAGACCTTTTTTCCCTTTCTACACCCAAATGGATCTTGTACTTTGTTGTTGTATTCTACATAATTTTGTTATCACAAATGGTGGAGATGAGTTGATTCTTTCTGAAAAAGAATGGGTTAATCAAAACCTTTCTCAAGTGGGGCGGTCTGTGAGAGAGCAAAGAGATGAGGCAAGAGAGTGGTTGCAAAAGCGTGAGCTAACATCCAAAGACATGTGGGCTAATAGAAGGGTGTAATGATATGTAATCTTTTAAAAATATTATTTGTCTTTTACTATGTTATTTGTTGAATATTGTATAATCTGTATTTTTCACAAGTCCAAAATGGATGATACCATAGAATCATTTGAACAAAGTGGAGAATCAAGTCGGCGAAAGAGGGTAAAACAAGTTGCTCCTAAAGGGATTCCAAACGTTCGTTGGAAACCTCAATGGTCAAAGTCATTTATATTATTTTTGATAGAACAAGTACGTGATGGATGCAAAGTTGACAAGGGATTCAAAGCTCCCATTTATAATGCTGTAGCAAAGCATATCAATGAAGAATTTGGAATCAACATTTCAGAGAATAACGCTTACAATCATTGGAGGACCCTAGAAACAAGGTGGGTTAGAATTCAAAGGCTAAAGGAGATGAGTGGAGTTGGATATGATGAAGGAAACAAAATCATCCTAATAGATCAAGAGGAATATTCTACATATATCAAGGTAATGTATAAATTTACATAATTCATAGAACCAATAATACAAATAATATTTATCATTGTGGACTTAATCTTTGTATAGGCAAATCCAAAGGATGAGCTCGTCATTAATAAACCTATCCAGTTCTATGAAGAACTGAGTTTGATATGTGGCAATGATTGTTAGGTCTCATGTTTATGAACCTCCATCTCTAATCTTGTTTTGATAATTTATAAACAATCCCTAATATCGTTTGTCTAGTAATTATGTTTGCTCATTAGGTATTCTAGACAAGCATCGAAGTTGGAGGTTGGATGGATTGTGCCTTCACGATGATATCAAAAGGAGATTGGTAGAATACCAGAATGAAGCCAATATATCTAAGTCAAAGATTCAAGATCAAGCTTCATCCGCAACCAAGACGAGCTTTATTGAAGACCTATATCTTGGGTAATAATGTTTTAGGTTTATACTTTGTGTGTTTATGCTTAAAGCTCAATATTACACACACACACACACACACACACACACACACATAGTTTTCATTTTATTGCTTTCAAGTTTAGCCACATAAATATGAAACAAATAGATATAGATATATATACACACATATTTATTTCATGTTTATATGTGCTTGAAATGATTTCATTAAAATCAAGTTTTAATAAGTTCATGTTCATGCATGTTTTTGAAAAACAGATGAGTTTTCACAAATGAGAAATGAAATTTGAGAAATTATTTTTCTAACATGTACTATTACATGTTTATAACCATTTTCCAAAATTTTATCATTTTTGGAGTCGATTTACTATGTCAAATTGATTTTACAAATCGAGTGCTTCTAACAGTTTTTAGAATCTAGAATATCTATTTTAAAACAGTAATATCTCACAAATGGGAAGTGATATTACATAAATTCTTTCTTTAACAAGATTATCTACATGTTTAGAAAGTTCTCTCAAAATGTTATGATTTTTGGAGTTGATTTACTATTTTTAATTAATTTTACAAAATCAGATACGCAAAGTTTCAGAATCTGCCGTGCATGTTTTAAGTCGACTTGCTACAGTATAAGTCGGCTTGCTATAGTTGTAAAACCCCGATAATTTATGAATAATATAATTAATATGTGATAAATTATGATATGTGGATATTTAGTATGATAAATATCATTAAATGGTATATGAGTATAATACCATGTGTTTTGAGTATGAACGAGTTCATACATGCGAGAGAAAAGAGTCGAAACATGCACAAATAGCCAAACATATGCGGAGATGGAAAATTCCAGTTCGGTCGACTGCCGCGGTCGACCACAGTCCGGTCGACTGCGGGGGCCGCCCGCGAAACCTGCAGTTTGTTTTTCTTCTGTTTAGTTGGTTTCGGATTTCTAAACCCATATCCGTTTTCCCCTAATATATATTTGAGTTTTTCATGTTTTTCTCAGTTTTCCTAAGAACCGTAACAGCCACCAAACCCCCTAAACCCTAGTTTGATTTCTTGGAGAAGATTGGAGGCTTTCTACTTGGGTTTTTTTTGTTGATTTTCGGCTTTTGGAGTGGAAATCTCTTTCGACGTTGCATACAACCCCAGTCGTGTATCATCTCTACTAATCCCCCTCACAGTTTTTAAAATATTTTTAAAGAGATTTAAATATATTTTGTAGAGCCTAAACGAATAGATTCTGTATAAAAGACAACTCTTTTGTATTATATGTATAAAGATTAGGTCTTTTCATACTAAAAAGGTTGAGAACGTTTTTACAGATGTGATTTAGATCTGATGATGATTTTAAAACGTGGTTAATCTAAAGAAAGATGTTTGATTCATTGTTTTGAGCTTTTATGCATGTTTTAGGATTTTGAATACAAATCTAATGTATAAAATTATGTTTATAATTGTTGAGTTGTTTCCAGATGTTAATATCTGCTGTGGCATGTTTGCATACAAATTTTATGAAGTTTTAGACATGTTTATATCGAGGAAACACGACGTGAACACGACATACACAAAGAGCATGAAAAACTGGAATCAGGATTCACGGTTGACCGCCACGATCGACCGCGGGAGCCCATCGCGGTTAACCGTCACGGTCGACCGCCAGGTTGTTTTGGCTGTGCATGTTTAGTTGAGTTAGATTTTGGTTTGTCGAGTGTTTCTCTCGACTTTGTGATGATTAATTACAATATTAAGACTTGATAAACACCTGGATTAATGGTGAACTTCAGATGTGGACACGCACACCGAGATTTGTGCATATATACTAGATTGTGTTAGATTGACACACTTTCGACACGAGTTAAGTTGATAAACACATATGAAAAATGTTGTTCTATACGTATCCGAAAATAGGGAGATGAAACCTATTTGCCGCAGAACAATTGAGTAAGAGTATTACAATAGTATCATTGTTTTATGCATCCGGAATAGGACAATAATAATCCTATTACCGCAGAGAGATTGAGTAACGAGCATTACAAAAGTATCGCTATAGCACAAGATGATACACACATAGATAATTGATCGGTTGTGAGTTTTACTTCCATGATAGATTGCCCGCGAGTAGGGTATTTCCTTTGAGATTTTGATACACCCATTATGAACGGCAGATATATTTGTTTTAGCAATTGTTGTAGGGTATTTCCTTTGAGATTTTGATACACCCATTATGAACGGCAGATATATTTGTTTTAGCAATTGTTGATATCCTCTTATATTAGAGCAGGTCACTCGGACGTAGTTTGAGATGAGATGATTATGCTTTATGTTGGAGATTAGGGTATTTATCATTGATTACTTGTTTTTTATTCAAAGAGAGTTGTATGAATGATTTGATATATGTATGTACTGACTCTATTTTTCTATTTACTCCTACCCCACTTTCCCTGGGGAGAGGTAGTGATGATCTCGCTAGCGCTTTGACGCTCATTGTTTTCCCCTCTTTTTAGGCAGCGAGTCCGGCACATGAAGAATCGCAGGTTGATGGGACATCTTAGTTGTCCGCTTAGTTATTTATTATATTTTGTAGTTATTACAAAACTCCACATGTAGTTGATTATTTCCAGACTCTAGATTTGTATTTTATTTCATAGAGTTGAGAGCTATTGTGAGACTATGGTTATTTGACTCATTGTATTTGAGATTCAGTTCAGACTCAGAGATATATCTTTTTTATTCCAGTTGGGCTCATTATTAATATATCTTATGCTTCTTCTGTGTATATTTTCAGTGTTGCTCTATTTTGATTATTTACCTGTCTGTACCTTCATCTATTTATTGTTTTCACTAGAGAGATAACGATTGTGATGTTGAAATATATCGTAGCATGGTGTTTGGTGCTTGGCAGGTTTGACAATCCGGGTTTCACCTGGGGCTGCAGCCTTGTGTGAACCCTAGGGCGTCACAGTTGGTATCAGAGCTCTAGTTCTAATATCCTTAGGATCATTCTTGTGTCATATCATGGAGTTAGGATAGAGTTTCCTAGGGATCATGTATACAGTCCGCTAGGAATCCCTAGTATGAGTGAGGGTGTATTATATATATGTACGCGGAAAATCTACAAAAAAAATTTTATGAACTATTTGATTGACTAATAAATCATGATATGAGATATATGTGATACGATTTACTTATATGTTATATGCTTCATGCTTGAGATCCCATTTACTACGTAATAATCTTTACTTTGGAATTATAGATGTCAGGAAGAGGTCGTGGACGCCGAGTTACTCGTGCTCAGGGAGTTGAGCAGTAAGATAGGGAGCCCGAGCCACAACTGGCTCCACAGTACTTAGTGGATCTAATAGCATCATTGGCAGCTCGTATGACGGCTATTGAGGAGCAGTTAGCAGCCCAGTTTCGTCAAGAGCCTTTCGTTCATGAAGAGACACCTGTTCAGGAGTCATCTATTTGGGAAGAAATACCAGAGAGGGCACCAGTGGTCCCACCGACACCACCAGTTGATGACAGAGCAGCTGATCAGGAGGCTTGGCTTCGTTTAGTTGAGAGGTATCAAAAGTTGAAAGCACCAGAGTTCCACGGTTCGACGGATTCCATTGCTGCACACAAGTGGAAAGAGGATGTGAGTAATATATTGGATATGCTGAATGTTAATTCGGTGCAGAAGCAGAGGCTAGCAGCTTTCAGCCTCAAGGGCGATGCGGGAGGATGGTATCGACTTCGTTTCACCCCAGAGCAAAGGATGACGGTTTCATGGGAGACCTTTATATATCTGTTTGATGAGCAGGATGTTTCGGCTGTAGCGAAATCCGGAAAAGAGTTAGAGCTGGCTCGGTTAGAGCAGGGAGATATGTCTGTCATGGACTTCGAGAGTAAGTTCATGTCATTGCTTAGATTCACCGGCATGTGGCACACAGAGGAGTAACAGACTCAGATATTTCTAATGGGACTTCGTCCAGGGTTATGTCGGTATATAGTATCTCGGAGGTTCCGGTCAGTGTGGGAGGTGGCAGATGCTGCTATGGCTCAGGAGACGGATACAACCATATTCAACAAGGGCAAGGACAATGGTAAGTCAGGACAGTCCGAGGACAAAGGAAAAGGAAAGAGACCATTTGGAGGCTCAGGAGGACCCCAGCAGCAGGGTAAAGGTCCGCATCATCAGGGTCCTCACAAGAAGAGCCATCAGCAAGACCAGAGAGCGCAGCAGCAGTACCGATTCCAGGGAGCTTGTTACAATTGTAACAAGATTAGGTACCGAGCAGCCGAGTGCTGCAGCGCACCTGCAGTAGGCCAGCAGAGCAGGACTCAGCAGCATCAGCAGAACCGTGCTCAGGGACGCGGTCAGGGCCAGCAGCCGAGGATTGAGGCACCTCCAGCAGTTCCGAGGATAGAGGGACAGGTTCGAGCGATCCAGGAGATACAGCAGAGGCAGGTGGCACCATTCACTCCAGGCGATGCAGAGCAGCAGACCGGTAGAGTGTATGCAGTGGTTCCTCGCGATCATGGCGCGAGCGGAGCTGTGGTGGAAGGTACGTTCCATGTGAACTCCTTTCCAGCACGTATATTTTTTGATTCTGGCGCTTCACATTCTTTTATCTCCTATAATTTTTCAATTAGACTTCAGATTGTAGCTCAGCCGTTAGATTTTCCATTATCTGTATCTACTCCGTTGGGAGAGATGTCTCTGTTAGAGAGTGTTTGAAGGAGATGCATCGTCAGCTTGGATGATTCTGAGTTCGCGATTGATTTGATCGTGTTGTATATGTTTAAATTCAATGTGATTCTTGGTATGGATTGGCTATCTTCCTACCATGTGAGTATCGACTGTTTTGCAAAAACAGTCAGTTTGAGAGCATATGATGGATCAGAGTTAGTGGTAGCTACCTCAAGAGGCAACCAGTTTGCAGAGTCATTTCTGGCGTACGTAGAGGAGACGATATTACGGGATCGGAGTGCAGATTTGAGTGAGATGTGAGTAGTCTTAGATTACCAGGATGTCTTCTAGGACATACCAGGATTACCTCCAGTGAGAGAGGTCGAGTTTTGCATAGAGTTGCAGCCAGGCACCGCACCAATTTCCCGAGCTCCTTACCGTATGGCGCCTGCTGAGATGAGAGAGCTACAGATCCAGATCAATGAGTTGTTGTCTCAGGGCTTCATTCGACGGAGTCATTCTCCGTGGGGAGCACCGGTCCTCTTTGTGAAGAAGAAGGACGGGAGTATGCGATTATGTATAGATTGTCAAGAGTTGAACAAGGTCACTATCCGTAACAGGTACCCATTACCGAGGATCGATGACTTGTTCGACCAGTTGCAGGGAGAGCAGTGTTTCTCGAAGATAGATCTTCATTCCGGTTATCATCAGTTGCGAGTTTGGGAGATGGATATTCCCAAGACCGCTTTCTTAACTCGATATGGGTCTTTTGAGTTTCTTATCATGCCGTTTGGGCTGACCAATGCACCAGCAGTATTCATGGATTTGATGAATCGAGTTTTTCGTCCGTACTTGGACTAGTTTGTGATAGTCTTCATCGACGAAATTCTTATCTACTCGAGGTCGGAGGTAGAGCACGAGCAGTATTTGAGGTTAGCATTGCAGATATTGAGAGAGCACCAGTTATATGCTAAGTTTAGCAAGTGTGAATTCTGGTTATCAGAGGTCAGATTTTTAGGCCATGTTATTAGCCGGGAGGGCATTGCAATGGATCCGGCTAAGATAGAAGCCGTACTTGATTGGGAACCACCGAAGACAGTTACCGAGATTCGTAGCTTCTTAGGCTTGGCAGGCTATTACAGAAAATTCATTCAGGACTTCTCGAGGATTGCCACACTACTTACACGCCTTACTAAGAAGGGTGTATAGTTTATTTGGAGCATGAGTGCCAGAAGGTATTTGAGAAATTGAAGACTAAGTTGATTTCAGCACCAGTATTGGTTATTCCTAGCAGTGATAAGACTTTCGTTGTCTACACTGATGCATCCTTATCGGGTCTTGGCGGTGTATTGATGCAGGCCCAGAGAGTCATAGCCTATATTTCGAGGCAACTGAGGACTCATGAGCAGAATTATCCCACGCACGATTTGGAGCTAGCAGCAGTGGTCTTTGCACTGAAGGCGTGGAGACATTATTTGTATGGAGTGCAGTTTGAGTTATTCACAGATCACCAGAGTTTGAAGTACCTCTTCTCACAGAAAGAACTCAACCAGAGGCAACAGCGATGGGTAGAGTTTATTAAAGATTATGAGTTTGCTATATAGTATCATCCAGAAAAGGTGAACGTGGTAGCAGACGCGTTGAGCAGGAAGCATCGTCGCGGACTAGCAGCTTTGAGGTGTTCACTATATCGGGATCTTTATACCCTCAGCCATTTTGATTTTAGGCTAGAGATTAGCGGGAGCCGTGTGTTCTTAGGAGCGTTATCTGTACAGCCATCTTAGAGAGATAGAGTAGTCGGAGCTCAGTTAGAGGATTCTTGGATTCAAACCCGCAAGGGGGAGATCTCCAAAGAACCCAAGGATGATTGGACTATTGGAGTAGATGGAGGCCTGAGGATGAAGGGCGGGATCGTTATGCCGAACAATCTACAGCTGAAGAGGGAACTTTTTAACAAGGACCATCACAACAGATATACAGTGCACCCAAGCACAACGAAAATGTACAAGGATCTGAAGAGGCATTTTTGGTGGAGTGGTATGCGCAGAGAGATACAGATTATGTGGCTAAGTGTTATACATGCCAACAAGTTAAGGCAGAACATCAGAGACCTGCATGAACCCTACAGCCTTTACCCATTCCTGAGTGGAAGTGGACAGGTATTTCCATGGATTTCATAGTAGGGTTGCCCAAGTCAAAGAAATGAAATGATTCTATTTGGGTTATAGTGGATAGATTGACTAAGTCCGCACATTTCTTACCTGTGAGGACGACTTATATGGCAGATACATATGCGAGAATCTTCATTCGAGAGATTGTTAGATTGCATGGAGTTCCAAAGACGATTGTATCAGATCGGGGCTCAGTCTTCACATCTTATTTTTGGAGGAGTTTCTAGGATATTTTTGGCAGTCAGTTGTTATTTAGCAGCGTTTTTCACCCCCAGACAGACGATCAGACCGAGAGGGTGAATCAGATCTTAGAGGACATGCTGAGAGTGTGCGTTATAGATTTTTAGGGTAGCTGGGAGGATCATATCCCACTGATTGAATTTGCATATAATAATAGTTATCAAGCTACAATCGGAATGGCATCATATGAAGCTTTGTACGTGAGACCTTGCAGATCGCCTATATGTTGGGCAGAGCCATATGATAGTCTATTGATTCGTCCAGAGTTAGTTAGACAGACTACAGAGAAGGTGGCATTGATCCGAGAGCGCATTCTTGCGGTGTAGAGTCGACAGAAGAGCTATGCAGATCAGCGAAGACGACCTTTAGAGTTCCAGGTCGGAGACTCAGTCATGTTGAAAGTATCACCGATGAAGGGCGTTCAGTGATTCGGTAGACGGGGGAAGCTTGCCCCGAGATATGTTGGTTCTTTCAGGATCATCGAGCGCATTGGAGCTATTTCTTATAGATTAGATCTTCCAGCATCGATGTCGAGTGTACACGATGTCTTTCATGTCTCGATGCTTAAGAAGCATCTGCGGGATGATGAGCAGCAGAGAGTGATTGACTCACCAGAGATTGAGATTCAGGATGATTTGACTACCGTAGAGGTACCGGTATGCATACTTTCTAGAGAGAATAAAAAGCTTAGAAATAAAGTCATTCCGTTAGTAAAAGTTCAGTGGAACCGGCAAGGAACCGAAGAGATTTCTTGGGAGCGCGAGGAGGATGTTCGTCGCGACTACCCGCACCTGTTTGGACAGGTATGATGTTAATATACTTATATGACTTGATAGTTATCATTATCTATGATTGTTTAGTCACATTTATATTTATCTTTAACACTAGAATGGGGATATTTTTACCTGATCCTTAATCAATTGAAGTATATGGTATATACATGAGGGTTTCCTTGTTTGGATTATTTTGCTCAACGTACCAATTTCGTTTAGTTAGGGATTTAGGTAAGAATGTTTGCATTATAGGTCATTAACTTTAAATATCATTGTGCTAATATTATATGATGTGTGCAGAAGGAATTCTTATTATGAATTACACCTTCTTAATGTGTTTTCCTAGTTTTTGAGCTTTGAGATGCGACTGCAGAATTTCGAGGATGAAATCCTCTTAAGGGGGGTGAATGTAAAACCCCGATAATTTATGAATAATATAATTAATGTGTGATAAATTATGATATGTGGATATATAGTATGATAAATATCATTAAATGGTATATGAGTATAATACCATGTGTTTTGAGTATGAACGAGTTCATACATGTGAGAGAAAAGAGTCAAAACATGCACAAATAGCCAAACATATGCGGAGCTGGAAAATTCTAGTCCGGTCGACCGCCGCGGTCGAACCCAGTCCGGTCGACCGTCACGGTTGACCGCGAAACCTGCAGTTTGTTTTTCTCCTATTTTGAGTTGGTTTTGGATTTCTAAACCCATATCCGTTTTTCCCTAATATATATATATGAGTTTTTCACATTTTTCTTAGTTTTCCTAAGAACCTTAACAGCCACCAAACCCCCCAAACCCTAGTTTGATTTCTTGGAGAAGATTGGAGGCTTTCTAGTTGGGTTTTTTTTTTGATTTTCGGCTTTTGGAGTGGAGATCTCTTTCGACGTTGCATCAAAATATTTTCCCTATAACCCCAGGCGAGTATCATCTCTACTAATCCCCCTCCCAGTTTTTAAAACATTTTTAAAGAGATTTAAACATGTTTTGTAGAGCCTAAACGAATAGATTCTGTATAAAAGACAACTCTTTTGTATTATATGTTTTGTAGAGCCTAAACGAATAGATTCTGTATAAAAGACAACTCTTTTGTATTATATGTATAAAGATTAGATCTTTTCATGCTAAAAAGGTTAAGAACGTTTTTACAGATGTGATTTAGATCTGATGATGATTTTAAAACGTGGTTAATCTAAAGAATGAGGTTTGATTCGTTGTTTTGAGCTTTTATGCATGTTTTAGGGTTTTGAATACAAATCTAATGCATAAAATTATGTTTATAATTATTGAGTTGTTTCCAGATATTCATATCTGCTGTGGCATGTTTGCATACAAATTTTATGAAGTTTTAGACATGTTTATATCAAGGAAACAAGACATGATCATGATACATACAACCAGTTTGGAAAACTGGAATCAGGATTCACGGTCGACCGCCACGATCGACCGCGTGCAGGTCAGAGACCTGGGAAGTCTCAGGAGCCCGTCGCGGTCGACCGCCAGGTTATTTTGGCTGTGCATGTTTAGTTGAGTTGGATTCTCAGGAGCCCGTCGCGGTCGACCGCCAGGTTATTTTGGCTGTGCATGTTTAGTTGAGTTGGATTTTGGTTTGTCGAGTGTTTCTCTCGACTTTGTGGTGATTAATTACAATATTAAGACTTGATAAACACATGGAATAATGGTGAACTTCAGATGTGGACACGCACATCGAGATTTGTGCATATATACTAGATTGTGTTAGATTGACACACTTTCGACACGAGTTAAGTTGATAAACACATATGAATAATGTTGTTGTTAGATTGACACACTTTCGACACGAGTTAAGTTGATAAACACATATGAATAATGTTGTTCTATACGTATCCGGAAATAGGAAGATGAAACCTGTTTGTTGCAGAACGATTGAGTAAGAGTATTACAATAGTATCGTTATTTTATGCATCCGGAATAGGAGAATAATAATCCTATTACTGCAGAGCGATTGAGTAACGAGCATTACAAAAGTATCGCTATAGCACAAGATGATGCACACATAGATAATTGATCGGTTGTGAGTTTTACTTCCATGATAGATTGCCCGCAAATAGGGTATTTCCTTTGAGATTTTGATACACCCATTATGAACGGCAGATATATTTGTTTTAGCAATTGTTGATATCCTCTTATATTAGAGCAGGTCACTCGGACGTAGTTTGAGATGAGATGATTATTCTTTATGTTGGAGATTAGGGTATTTATCATTGATTACTTGTTTTTCATTCAAAGAGAGTTGTATGAATGATTTGATATATGTATGTACTGACTCTATTTGTCTATTTTCTCCTACCCCCCTTTTCCTGGGGAGAGGTAGTGATGATCTCGCTAGCGCTTTGACGCTCATTGTTTTCCCCTCTTTTTAGGCAGCGAGTCCGGCACATGAAGAGTCGCAGGTTGATGGGATATCTTAGTTGTCCGCTTAGTTATTTATTACATTTTGTAGTTATTACAAAACTCCACATGCAATTGATTATTTCCAGACTCTAGATTTGTATTTTATTTCATAGAGTTGAGAGTTATTGTGAGACTATGGTTATTTGACTCATTGTATTTGAGATTCAGTTCAGACTCAGAGATATATCTTTTTCATTCCAGTTAGGCTCATTATTAATATATCTTATGCTTCTTCTATGTATATTTTTAGTGTTGCTCTATTTCGATTATTTACCTGTATGTACCTTCATCTATTTATTATTTCCACTAGAGAGATAATGATTGTGATGGTGAAACTTATCGTAGCATGGTGTTTGGTGCTTGGCAGGTTTGACAATCCGGGTTTCACCTGGGACTGTAGCCTTGTGTGAACCCTGGGGCGTCACAATAGTATAAGTCAACTTGCTACAGTATAAGTCGACTTAGCATATGTTTTTTAGTCTGTAATGGCTAGTTTATAAGTTGACTCATGAACAGTACAATTCAACTAATAACACTGTAATGGCTAGTTTTCTAGAATGCTAAATTTTTGAGATTTTTATTTTTTTGCTTGGTTTTTCTTAGTTTTTGGGGTTTGTTTCATGAACTTATATATACCCCATGCCCTCTAACTTCTAAATATACTTAGAAAATTTTAAACCAAATTTTGGGCAAGTTTGTTTAAGAGTTTTCAAGTGTTTCAAGTTTGGTTTTGTGAAGAAGTTTTCACAAGAGGAAGAAGAGATCATCATTTTATGTTTGGGCTTTTATCTCATCTTTTTCACTCTTGTTTTTTATTGGAGAAGTTTTCTAAACTCAATCTCTAGCTTTTTATACGTTTGATTATCATTTCCATAAGCTAGACTTTAATTGAGTTTATATTTTATTTTTACTCATTGTTTACACACACCCACTTGAGCTTAAGTATTTTCATAAATATTATAATTATGGTTGTCAGTTTGTAACATTGACTGTGGGCTTATATTGAGTTCGCATATATTGTAGAGAAGAAACATTTTTCTAGTGCTTATTTGTGAGATCACCTTGTAATACACTTGTACACCGAGAGGTGTGTGTCGTGAGAGATGGGGTCAATTCCAAGAGGAGTGGCATCGATAGTAAAACCTAGGGAGAGGTGATAAATCTGAGCACTTGAGGAAGTTGACACGGGCTAGACCAACACTTAGAGGGTGTAGAGTGTGATTGCAAGTGTGTGAGATTGTGAAAGTTTTCAGTGAGCTAGAAAACCGATTGTGAGGTGTAAACGTTTTGGGTGAACGTTGAGAACCCGTTGTGACAGTGGATTATCCCCGGGAGTGGGGAGCGGAGACGTAGGTCAGAAGGATCAAACTCCGTGATCATCTTTGTGTGTTTGTGTTGATTATTTGCTCACTGTCTCATTTGCATTTTAGTTTATGTTTATATCACCCTTTGTTTATATTGCATATTCTTGTTCATAGTTAGTTGTATATCATACTTGCAAGAATAAATTGTTAAATTGATATTAAATCGGATTAGATTAGCATATAACCATAATCACCCCCCTCTAGGGTAATTTCAATGATCACGCAACGGGGAAGTACACTATTGATACTCACCAACCTATTGGATTAGAAGACATTGAGGAAGAAATAGAGGATGGCAATGAAACTAATGACATGATGGAAAATATGGATATGATTGGTCGTAATGATTCCACCTCTTCTAGGGGTACTTCAACACAATCTTCAACTTGTGGTCCCAATAGATCTACATCTCAAGGATCTAAAGTTAAGAACAAAATCAAAAGTGGAAAGAAAATAAAAGATTTACAACTTAAGATGATGTCAAAAATGGCCACGGGGGTTTGTAGAATTTCAGAGGTTATGTTGATGAAACACTAAGCTGAAAATAAAAGAGCAAGAAAGATAATTGAAGAGTTGAGAAAACTTTAGAGCTTTAAGCAACGGGATCTAGACAAGGCATGCTACTTTTTAATGGAGCATTCTTCCATCGCAGCAGGTTTTCTTATGAGATCCCATAAGCAAAAGGTAATTTGGATAAATAAATTTTTTAGAGAAAATGGGGTAAGTACCCTCTAACCTTTCATGCTTGACGTTATTGTATTGAGAACTTCTAAAACTATGGATGATTGTAATAATTTAAATATTTTGACTATGCTTTATTTATTTTGGATGACTGTAATATCTTAATTACTATTGGGACCTTCTATTAGTTATGCCTTTTTTTATAAAGTTCAAAAATATTATATGCTTTTTAGTTATTTACAACTAGAATTGAGATGGTGGCATGTTTAAGCCTTCCTCGAAGAGAACTTGAGGTAATTAATTGTGTTTCATCAAATATATAATATTTCTTTTTTATTTATCTTGACAATTGTTTTTTCAGGTAGAAAATGCTATATTTAGAGTTTTCTTTTCTGGAGAACAAGTCAAGACATAAATTCTTAAGATCTGTATGTGACATGTGAGAGATTTCATGCTCTTCCCAACGTAAATGTGTATGTGAAGTAAATATTGTAGCCACAAAATATAGAACAAAATTCATTTCAGTGCTCAAGTTTATTTCTTTAGAGTTTAGCATGCAATATTTCAATTTTTCTGAGAAATAAAACGAATATATTTGTTTACTTATCTCAAATGTAAGCCTTCTTCTACTTTAAATGATTTATGTCTATATATTTTGTATATTATTACAAGTGAAAACAGGTTGCAACTGGGAAGCTGTAAATACAAACAAACAGTTGCAACTATGCTTGAAAGTGCAGGTTGTAAGATTTTAAAGTTGCACCAAACAGCTACAACTCCAGTTGCAAGCAATAGCAGTTGAAACTACCTCAGTTGCATGCAATTGGGAGTTGCATTGCAACTGCACTTGCAAGCAACCAAACACACCCCTAATGCAACTGTGATCGCAAGATGTGTCTTCCATATAGCTGCTATCAAATATAGTTGCAGTCACAATTACTTATTTCACACTGAAATATTTTAATGATTTGCAATTTAGTCATAGTAACACATGTTTTTAAAAATACCATGATGATAATCATATTTTTATTATGATTTTATACCTTCATTATCTATTTTACATGAATAAATGTACTACTAATAATTGTTTCTATCTTAATTTGCAGGTTAATAGAGAAATAATGAGTAAAATCCTAAAAAAACTCTAACTTCCTCATTTTGTAACCTTTTATTGAAGTCCAAGGTCAAGCCAAGAAGCTTACATAAGCCAGAGAAAATAAAAATTAAAAAGAGAAATTTTATCCACGAAGAACTTCGAATCCACGAAGAAAATATTAAAAAGAGAAATTTTATTGATGAAAAGTTATTCTCCTTTGGGGTTGCATGACTCTTCTTAAATAGAAAAACAAATAAGACTCCTAGTAAAACTAGAATTTTAAAAATAGAAAGTATCAAATTCTATCATAAAAAGACTCCTTATAATAGAGGAAACAAATCATGAATCAAAATTGAGTCAAATTCTATCATAAAAAGACTCCTTATAATAGAGGAAACAAATCATGAATCAAAATTGATTTTGTTTCCTAATCTAATCTGACTCTAAAATTAAATTTATTTCCTAATCTATATTTCCTAATCTAAATAGACTCCAACTCAGATTAAACGTCCTACATCACCACCTATCATCAAGTTTTTGTTAACACTGTTGGTTGACTTCGATCAGGACAAGAAGAAGAAAAGTGATAGTGTGATGGATATAATCATGTACTCAACAAAGGATTATAAACTGGATGAAATAGTCAAATTATTTTAAATGGACCAATATATACGACTTACTAAGCATCAGATGGGAAGCTCCAACTAGAAGTGATCCTCTGTTGGGAGGAATCTCTGCATATTGGACCATAACCACTGTCTCCCTAATTCGTGCCAAAGCTATTCATTATTTTCCAGCAGTTAATTCCATCCTTTTCACGATTCCCCGCTATGACCACGGCATGCAATCCACTTCTAGCAGTGTCAGAACCCATGTAAATCCCTCCCTGAAAAGATGGAATGAAACAAACCCAACTAATTAATATCTGAACCAATTATTAGGTTTTGAGTTTATGTACAAATATAAATGGTTTAGCAATAGAAAAATGACCATATAAAAATACAAAACCTCTCACCTTCAGCTTCTTAAATTCAGGTATGATCTATATCGCAACTCCAAGGGGGTGATCGTTGACCTAGGATAGAAAAGTTTTTGCATCCCCATCTTCAACCTTCTCGTAACCCATTATCCAAAAGTGTCGGTGTGTTCTAAAAATAAATAAATTTAATTATAATACTATTTCAATTAGATAGAATAGCTAAAAAACAATAGTTGAATTAACTAAATCTTAATTATCACCGTCTGCTCCATGCAGTCTTCTTTCTTCGCATGAAAAGAGTAATACTTTCATACATCACCCCCCTTACCTGCATATATTTGAATGTTTTGGTGATATTACCAGCATCCAAGCATGGTCGGACCTATCCTGACCCCAAAAATTGTCTAAGTAGTAGTTGACAAAGTCCTAAGGGGTAAGCTGGATCCATGGTTGGTCTATGGACGTGTTACAGCATGTGCATGCGGCTACACACCAACAAATCTTGATAAAGAATTCAATGTAATTTAATCAACTAAATGAAATAGTTAAAAGTTAAATTTTAAAATTCCTCCTTTACAATGAAAAGAAAACGTGGATAGGTAGAGAGGTGTCCATGGTGGCTTCGACACGGTGCCGGGGCACATTGAGAGCATTGCAAATTAGTAAATAGTAACAAAGTAGTATAATTAACTATTTTAATTTTTGCAATTTAACGAAATTCAGATTAGATCGTTTTTAATCATTAAGGGTTTTGCGACATATATCTAGGGCTGTCCAAAAAGCCCGCGGCCAGGACCAGGCCCGGGCTTTGCCCTGTTGCCCGTGCCAAACCCGGGTCAGGGCCCGGGCCCGGGTCGGTTTTTCAGAAACCGGTCCGGACCTAGGCCCGGTCCGGAACAGTGCCGGGACGGGTACGAGATCCGGGCCGGGATGCCCGGGACCGGCCCGGATGAAACAGTCACCAGAAGGTGGCTGTTTGTGGTAAACGGCAAGGCCGGGCCGGCCCGGCCCGGTCCCAATTGTCACCTTGACCGTTGGGCTGTTTTGGCCGGGCCCGGCCAAAACAATCAAAAAAATGACCGTTTTGGCCGGCCCGATCATAACTGTCATATTGGGGTTTTGACAGTTTTGTCCCCAACAACGGTAAAAAACGGTCAAAATATGAGGGTTTTTTGGTCATTTACCTAGGGGGCTGCCTCTATAAATAGAGGAGGGTTTTTACTTCTCCTCACACCAAAACTCTTTTACTTCTCTCTAATACTCTCTTATACAATATTATACTCTCTTATAATCTCTTATATTTTCTAATACTTCCATCAAATGGCTTCTGGATCTGAATATGAAGAGTAAAATTTATCTCCTACTGATCCAGAAACGAGTCCTCCTACAACAACTACTCCTCCTACCGGTGTTAATCCTGAATCTGGTGGCGACGAATCTGCACCAAGAGTTCCTAAAAGGCAGAGATCCGACGTGTAGAATTTTTTGAGAAGATAGACGTCACCAAGGATGAACACGGTAGGATCATCACCCATAAGGCTAAATGTGCGTTTTTTGAGAAGATAGACGTCACCAAGGATGAACACGGTAGGATCATCACCCATAAGGCTAAATGTGCGTTGTGCGGCCAGATTTTCCAAGCTCATCATAAGAGCGGCACCAACCACCTCAAACGCCATATTGAAAAACACAACAAAGGCCAGAATCTTCAAGGTGATATCTGACAATCTATGATTTCTCAATCTTCCTCATCTGGTAGTCTCGGTGGTTGGAGTTATGATGCTGCCCGAACCAGAAAATGCGTAATCATGTTTATCGTTCTTAAAAACCTTCCTTTTAGATTAGTAGAAGATTATGAATTTGAAGATTTGTTTAGAGATGGTTTTTATCTTACATTTACCAAATTTTCTCGTCAAACCTGTCAATGTGATATTTTAAAAAGTTGTTTTTTTATTGCAATTGAAGAGTCACATACTCGTATTAATATTGCAAATTTAATAATTGAAGAACTTATGAAACTAGAAATTGATCAAAGAATATTTTCTCAGTAATAATAATATAACTGTTGATTTTATCAAAACAACTTTTTCATTACCATGTCATGGTGAACTTTTTCATATTAGATGTATCTGTCATATTTTAAATTTAATTGTTCAAAGTGTATTTTCTGAAATTAAACCCATGATAGAAAAGGTTAGAACTGTTGCTAATATGCATAATACTTTTGAAATAAGAATTAAAAGATAGAAACAATGTTGTAAAAGAAAAAAATATAAGCCCAGACTAATTCCAAAAGATGTTGACCATAGGTGGAATTCTACCTATGCAATGTTAAGTGTAGCAATAGAATATAAAGAAATTATAAATGATTTTATAAATTTTTATGCTTCTAGTTCTAGTTCTGATAGTAGTTATGGAATAACTGAAGATGAATAGATAATTATATGTAATTTAAATGAGATGTTACAAGTCTTTTATGATGCTACAATGTTATTATCTGGCTATTATTATCCAATAATTAGCTGCTTTATAAATTTTAAATATTCAAAAGTTTTTTTTAAAATATCGTATGGATGATACTTTTGGATCTATAATTTTTCAAATGGAAAACAAATTTAATAAGTATGTTAGGCCTATTCCTCATATTTTTTATTTGGATATTCTTATTGATCCATGTTTGAAGGATATTGATATTCGAAGTTTGTTACAATCATTATATGGTGGATAGATTATAGACTTAGATGATGGATCCACCCTTACTGCTATTTCTTATAATTTAGCTATTAGAAATTATTTTTAAATATTATATGATGAGTATGCTGGTAGACATGGTGTAGCTGCACAACAGTCTACAGCTTCGACGCCTTCGAGCACAGGCCGAGTTAAAAGTGTAAGTTTTGATAGGTATGTAATGGTAGCTGAACTAACTGGTGGATCTGGACTTGGATCAGCATTAGAGGTTTTTAAAATAAATGAATATTGATCTGCTTCCTTAGTTAAATGCCAAGGAAATGCTTTAGATATTTTACAATGATGGAGAGTATATGGATCAGTTTCATATCCTATACCTTCCATCATGGTTCATGACTTACTAACAGTGCAGATATCGATGGTAGCTTCGGAATCCGTCTTTAGCATAGCAGGACGTTTGATCGACAACCACAGGACATGCTTAGATCTGTATACTGTACAAACGGTAATGTGCTTACAAGATTGGTGGAGGTACGAGAAGCGAACGCAAGACATCAATCAGATGGCTGGAATTGAAGATAAATTTGAAGAGTTTGGACTAGCAGATAGGTATAAAGATTAGATAATATTTATCAAATTATAATTTTTATTTCTTAGCTTTAAATTTGTAATGAATTATTTTGAAAAAAGTTACAAATGATAGTGATATAGGTGAGTAGGTGTACTCATCTATTGTGATGCGACAAATTCTGAAATAAATTTATACTTGTAAAGGATTTACTGATTATTAATAAAGAAGTTATTTTTATCATCTTTTATTTTTATAATTTGTTGTACTTATAATTTATGTCATTTTAAGTTAGTTAAAAAATTTATGTCATTTTCTGTAATTTTTATGTATATTTTATGATTTATGGGGATTTTTAAAAATTTTAAAAAAATAATAAAAAAATAAAAAAACAGGGCCGGTTGCCCGGCCCGCTCAGGCCCAGGCCCAGGCCCGGGCCAACCGAGCCCGGGTTCGGGCTTCGGTTTTGCCCGGCCCATGCCCGGTTTTTCGGCCCAGGCCAGACCGCGCTGGCCCGGATGGACAGCCCTACATATACCCTCAAAATTTATGTATCTTTAGCTATGTCTCTCAAATCATTATAAGTTAGTTCATTTACCCAATTTGCCCACATGATTTAAATGATAAAGAATATTGGGGGAGTGTTGTTTTGAATCAATTAAGATTTTTAAAATTTATAATCTATTTTTCAATAAACCAATCTGAGTTAGCCATTTCTCCCGTTTTCTCGAGAGTTGGTTTCACGCTTTCGAAAGCTAAAGTTTCATTTAAGAAAAGAAAGTGGATTAACTTTTGTGTGCTTTTCTATAAGATCAAACACTTGAGCTTAAGCACATATATATAGAAATCAACACTAGGAGTTGAACGACACATGAACTTAAAATCAAGTTGTTCTGAAATCGGATGGAGAAAACGAGTCAGTATCTTTTTGATTGTATAAAAGTAAATGGAAAACTAAATCAAATAAGAACAGACTAGTAAAAAGAAAGAAAGCGCCACCCAAGCTCTCACCTGATAATTTTTTTCAAAACCATCCAATCCTGATTATTATTCTGAAGCTCGGGTATTCTCTTCTTCGTCGTCATCTTCGTCTTTGTACACTGTTACCGGTGAGTTGATCTAAGTTTTCCCTGTTCTTTTGCAATAAATTTACATTAATTATCTATAAATCACATTTATGTTGGGAAATTAACAGTATAACAAGACATTTCCCGTCTTTGTGATGAAATGAGAACAAAAAATAGAAGAGAAACAAATAGAGAAATAGAGAGATTGCACACACAAGATTTACTAAGGTTCAGCTCAAATTGAGCCTACGTCCTTACCCACCCCTTTTTCACCGTTTCCACTATAATCAAATGAAAGCTTACAAAGGGTCTTCTCTCAAGTTGGTATAACTTAACTTGAGGATCACTTTCTCTCAAAACTCAATTGAGGATTACAACTCTCTCTCAACACTCACTTGAGGATTACAGATTGTATTTGGTTCTTCTTCTTGCTTCTTGCATTCAACCTTCACCATCTCCCCTCTATTTATAGGGAGGATATACCTCTTGGTTACACCGCATTCATTGCATGGGGTCAAAGACTAACCGTTCATTTTCCCAATGCATGGGGAAAGACAATCTATCAAAACATACATGTAGTCAACCATAAAATCTCCATAGATTAAATCCATATTAATTCATCATATATAGGGATGGACCCTAGTTCCCATCAATCTCCCCCTCCATTCTCATGAGGAGAAAATTTTCAAATAATAGTCATACCTACCTTTCTTCGGCAAAAGTCATGCTTCTCTTTTGGTAGAGGCTTCATCATCATGTCAGACGGATTTTGGCTTGAATCAATCTTCTTAATGTGCAAAAGACGATTCTTCAAAGCATCACGGATCCAATAAAAGCGTACGTCGATATGTTTTGTCCTTGAGTGATAGGTAGTATTTTTACTCAAATCGATGGCATCACGAATCCAATGAAAGCGTATGTCAGTATAGAGTGTACTTCTCTTGCTTGAGAGAAAGCTCCTTCAGAAAGTTCTTCATCCACAAGAGCTCCTTGCTGGCTTCTGTAGCAGCGATATACTCAGCTTCTGTGGTAGATAGAATGATACACTTTTGCAGCTTTGATTGCCATGATATGGCTCCCCCTGCAAAGGTAAATAAGTATCCTGATGTGGACTTTCTTTTGTCCAAGTTCCCCTGCCATATCAGAATCAGTATAGCCTTCCAAGATAGGTTTTCCATCTTCAAAACATAAAGAATATTTAGAGGGTCCTCTAAGATATCTTAGGATCCACTTTACTACTTCCTAATGTTCTTTACCAAGATTGGCAAGATAACGACTTACCACTCCAACTGCATGTGCTATGTCGGGTCTTGTACAAACCATTAAGTACATCAAACTTTCGACGGCCGAGACAAATAGAATGCTCTTCATCTCCTCCTTCTCCTTCTCACTTGAAGGGCTTTGTTGTGTACTTAGCTTAAAATGAGTTGCTAGCGGTGTGTTGATTGGCTTAGAGTTCAACATATTGAACCTCTCCAGAACACGTTCAAGGTACCTTTCTTGTGATAGCCACAATTTTTTCGCACTTTTGTCTCGAGAAATCTTTATTCCTAATATATGTTGTGTTGTTCCTAAGTCCTTCATGTCAAAGGACTTGCTCAGCTCTTTCTTCAACCTATCAATTTTAGACCTATCTTTTCCAAGAACAAGCATATCATCAACATATAGAGAGAGAATAATGAAATCATTATCCGAGAACTTTTAGACATAAACACAATAATCTGCAGATGTTCTTTTGTACCAATGGCCAAGAATAAAAGAATCGAACCTTTTATACCATTGTCGCGGTGCCTGCTTGAGTCCGTACAAGCTCTTCTTCAATTTGCAATCCAAGTGTTCTTTGCCCTTTACATTGAAACCCTCTGGCTACTTCATATAGATTTCTTCTGTCAAATCATCATGGAGGAATGTTGTCTTCACATCTAACTGCTCAATTTCAAGGTCTTGAGAAGCAGCAAGACCAAGAATAACCCGAATAGAAGATATCTTTACAACAGGAGAAAATTTTCTTCATAGCCAATACCTTGTTTCTGACTGAAACCTTTCACCACGAGGTGAGCTTTGTACTTGACTTGGCCATTTCCTTCATTCTTGATTTTGAACACCCATTTGTTCTTCAATGCTTTTCTGTTCTTAGGTAGCTCCACCAAGTCATAAGTGTGATTTTTATGCAAAGAATCCATCTCCTCTTGCATAGCTTTCTTCCACTTTGCACGATCATCATGAACTTGTGCTTCATGGAAGCTTTCCGGTTCCCCTGCATCTGTTATCATAGTATACTCTGAAGCAGGATATCTAGTTGAGGGTTGTTGTTCTCTTACTGATCATCTCAACTGAGGTACTTGTGGCTGATCCATATATGGTGGCTCTGCATGTTCATGCTCTCCCTAATCAAAACCTGGAGAACCTGCAATTTCTTCTTCTTCTTGCACATCTTGAAAATCATTATTTTCTAGTATGGGAGAAGGAAAAACAACTGGTGTAGAGATTGGATCTGGGATGATATGCGTGTTTTGTGATTCCTCTTCTTTTTCAAAATCAGCAAGTGTTTTATCTTCATAAAAAACAACATCCCTGCTCCTCATAATTTTCTTATTTAGGATCCCCCAACCTATACCCAAATTCATCATTTCCAAATATTAGGAAGATACATGGAATAGCTTTATCATCAAACTTTGTTCTTTTCTCCTTAGGTACATGTACAAATGCCTTGCACCCGAACACCCACAAGTGAGAATATGAAATATCCTTTACACTCCAAACTCTTTCAGAAATATCTCCATCCAAGAGAACTGAGGGGGACATGTTTATCAAGTAGCAGACTGTTCGCACTGCTTCTCCCTAAAATATTTTTGGTAATTTAGCTAAGGATAGCATATTCCTTATCCTTTCCACAATTGTGCGATTCATCCTTTCTGCAATCCCATTGTGTTGTGGTGTGTGTGGAACAGTCTTTTAGTGTCTAATGTCATAAAAAGAACAATAGTCTTCAAACATCCTTGAAGTATACTCACCACCATTATCAGTGTGAATACATTTTAAGAGCTTTCTGGTTTCTCTTTCAACTTTGGTATGAAAGTCTTTGAAAACTTCAAAGACTTGATGTTTGGTATTTATGACATACACCCACACCTTTCTAGATGCATCATCTATGAAGGTCACAAAGTATGAGGCACCACTAAAAGTTTTTTCATTTATGGGTCGGCATACATCCGAATAAACTAAGTCCAATATGCCAGTTTTCTTTTTATTATAATTTTTAAGAAAAGCTACCCAGTGTTGTTTCCCAATCAAGCAGTGATCACAGTGGGATCGTGTTATACCTTGCATGGATGGAAGTAGTTGTCGTCTTGCGAGAGTTTGTAGCCCTTTCTCGCTCATGTGACCAAGCTGTTTGTGCCACAAATTCATAGAGGTACCTTCCACTGTTCCAAGTTCATCATTCTCTAAGTGAAACTGAGTCTTATAGAGAGTGCAACACTTCTTTCCTCTCGCTAGTACAAGTGACCCTTTGGTAACCTTCCAACATTCTTTACCAAAGCTGCTCGTGTATCCTTCTTCATCAAGCTTGCCGGTGAAGATAAGATAAGATGAAGATCTGGTACAAATCTAACATCTTTTAGAATCATCTTTGTTCCAAGGTTAGTAGTAACACAAATATTTCCAATGCCATCTTTGTTCCAAGGTTAGTAGTAACACAAATATTTCCAATGCCAAGAATTTGAGAAGAGTTTTTGTTACCCATTTTTACCGTAGTAACACAAATATTTCCAATGCCAAGAATTTGAGAAGAGTTTTTGTTACCCATTTTTACCATTCCAATATTACCTTCACGAAGCGCAGTGAAGTAGTCCTTCCGGGGAGTAGCATGGTAGGAGGCACCAGAATCAATCACCCCTTCCGAGTCTTGGCAAGTGAGATTTGCACAGTTTTCTTCACATGCCGAGAAAAGCATAATTTCATTATCATTGACAGCAGCTGTACTTTGGTTTGCCGAGTTCGATTATTTCGGATCAGGATAGCAGGTTCCTCAGGCACTTTTAGGATTCCTTGTGGACTTTGATGGACACCAGATTGAAGAAAAGTATGATCTTTCATCCATAAACAGACGGACACATAAGTATTCAATAGGACTATGGTTTACATGTTGTGAGGGTATAATTCTAGGCATCCCAAGACTTAGGATGAGAGCTTACCATATCTTCAGTTTGCTTTCAACAAAGCTATTCACAGATCTTCGGAAAAGTTACCATTTGAGACTTGTTATAGGTTCCTACCTCCAAGTCTGTTCGAACTAGTATTCTCTAGTGAAGCTATGACCGACGACAAAGAAGGGAGTGAAAGACAGAAGGCTTACCGATTTTTGGAGAAGATTGTGCAGCTTCACGCCACCGTTAAAGCACAATTAAAGAAGTCACAAGCGAAGTACAAGGCGAAACTTGATCAACACTATGTTCCTTGTAATTTCGACAAAGGTGACATGGTGTGGCTGAAGTTAGGTAAAGAACGACTAAAGGGAGAAGGGAAAAAGTTGAAGCATATACGATATGGTTCATTTTGGATTATTGATCAGATCGGTGACAACGCCTTCAAGCTGGATTTGCCACCTTACTTAGGCATGTATTCGGTGACCAATGCCGAGTACTTGAAGTTGTACGAGCCTCCATTGCTGGACGATAAGGGTGACGACAAAGTAATATTGTCGCATGTTGAAGACTAAGACTAGATGGGTGACTAAGACTAGATGGGGGACAAAGGAGTCATTTCTGGTTGGACGTCAAGGTCAGGTTCCTAGTAAGACCAAGTGGTTCAATAAAGAAGGAGGAGCTCGAGAGTTTCCTCAGCTGAAGTTCTAACTTGAACGGGACTTCAAGTTCCTAAAGGGGGAGCCATGATACGGGTGTATCTTCTCTATTTCAGAAATTTAACAATCCTCATGGGAGCTTGAGAATAGATGATTCTCATGGTAGCTTGAGAATAGAAGCATGGGCGGAATCATTGATAAGGCAAAAATGGTAAAAATCAAGAAAACAATAAAAACCAGGAAGCTGGCAAAGCAGCTCTGGCTGATCGACTGATGAGCTAACATCGGTCGACCGATGAAGCACTATCGGTTGATCGCTTAACCATCATAAGGTTACCGATCACCTGCACGCTATATGGTCAGAAAAATATAGTTCTGGACGATCGACCGATGCATCCTTATCGGTCGACTGATGGAGGCCGATCGGTCACCGATATATATATATCAGTCGACCGATATTAGGTCTGGGCTGATCCTGATTCCTAGTCGGTTTTGGGTTTTAGGGTTTGTATAAATAGAAGCCCTATTGATTTGGGATTTCTAAGGAGAAACTTGTGAGATTTTAGAATAGAGAGATTTATTCTTTATTTTAGAGAGTGTGAGGACAAATTTGTAAATAATTGATCTTTATAGTCTAGAGAAGATATTTTCCTTTGCATATTGAATTGTTCTTGTGTTTTGCTATTTTTCTTCTAAAAACCCACTTTTGATGAATCCGCGATCAAATATGCTTGCACGGCGACTCGTATCAATGACAAAACACCTCCCTACAATTTTTTTGTCTTTTCAGCTTATTCATGTAAATGTTAAAATTTTTTAGGGTGTTTCTTTATTCTTTTTAAAATTTAGGGTGTTTTTTGTATATTCTAAAAATTTTAAGGTGCTGTTTGTAATCCTAGATTTTCAATTTACTATTATTATGTTAAAAAGTTTTAAGGAGTTTCTAGAAGATTTTGCATTTTAGGGTGTTTTTTGCAACATTTAAAGTTTCAGAGTGTTTTTGCAAATTAAAAATTTGTAAGGAGTTATTTATAGTTCTTAGAATTTTCAGTGTACTATTTTTGATTTGATGTTTTTAGGCTCTAAATTTTGAATTTTTGGGGTGTTTTTTTAAGTTTTAAAGGGTTAGGGTTTTTTATGCAAATTCTAAAATTTTTAGGGGTCTATTTGCAATTCCAATATTTTCAATGTGCTATTTGTAGAGTTGAAATATTTGTTGATATTTTTGTAAATTTTGAATTTTTAGAGTGTTTATTGCAACTTTATAAGTTTCGGGTGTTACAAATTCTAAAATTTTAGGGGCTGTTTGTAATTTATAAATATTTAGTGTTCTGTTTTATGTTTGAAATTTTTAAGATAAGTTTTTAATTTCTGGGGCTAAATTTTAGAAGTTTTAGGGTGCCTTTTTGCCAATTTAAAATGGAGACTGCATTAAGTCTTAATTTTCAGTTTATTATTTTATGTTTAAAATTTTTAATTGGGCATCATGTGTTATTTGTGATTTTTCTGCTAACAAGTCTAGAATTGAATATTTGATGCAAGTAAATGTTTGTTTATGTATGTTTAATTGTCCTAATTAAGTGCCTCTCACAGTTTACACGTTATTTCATGCATGACGTTAATTGTATGATGAATTTTGGGTTGTGATGATAATTTTTTCAATGAAGCTAGTTGAATTTAAATGGTTTTTTGCTTGTGTGATATAATATCCTTAAAATTGGTTCGGTTAAGTTTTGTAGAGCTATTAAAATGTATGTACGGTAATTCTTAAATAATCTCATATAGTCAATGGGGCTTCACAAAACCGCATTAAATTAAAGGGTTATTTGTATATATATATACCCTTTAAATCATGGGTATTTGTAAAAAGTACCTTCCAAATCTTAGTATTTACAAAACTACCACTCTGAGAGGACCGCATAAATCAGTCATTCACATTGACATGAATGAGTGACTTGTTGTACGTGCCTTTCTTTTGGTATGAGCTCCCTTAAGCCGGAGACTTGAAAAGAATCCCTCATTGAACGTGAGTTTTGAATTGGAACCCTCTGTCTACCATTAGATGTGATTGGCTCCTTGTAAACTTGAATCTTAAATCCACATTGGTCCTTTTGAACGCGACGTATCACATCGTGTTTTGTATTAGGAACACGAGGGTCACGTTTAAGAATGGTAACACGAGGGTCGGGTTTTGATTTTGGAACGCGAAGGTCATGCTTTAATAGATCAACACGGGCTTAAGGTCCGCGTTCTGTTTATGAAACGATCTCTTCTGGGTCACATTTTGGTTGAGCGACGTAGCCCTGAGGTCTGCGTTTTGCTCATGAAACACTCCCTTGAAGGTCACGTTTAACATGGCTTGTGCGGGACTCATGCTTGGGCACATAAATGCGAGACTCGCGTTCTGAAGCAGAAAGGGGGGGCTCGTGTTCAGGCTCACAAACGCGGACCTCGTGTTGATTGAAGGATCAGCTTTCTTAGAGATATGCTCATCGTAAGGATCTCCTCTTTTGTCGAGCAGTATTCTTCTTAGCCAGTTTCAAGGCTTTTGCAGCGTTACTATCGGTATTGATCAAGTTTGTCACCGTAATGGGCCTCTTGTGACCCGATACCCGTTGTTAAGGCACATGTGTAGAATCTTCAACTCGATCTATGAGTTTAGCTGAAACTGAGTCTTCTCCTTCATAGGAGAGGCTGTCCAAGCAATCTAGTCCAAGGGAGATATCCCCCATTGGTGAGTCAGGCACAATTGGATCTTTGGTCTCCTTAGAAACTTTACGAATTTTGTGCATAGACTTGGGCTAAGGGTGAAGATTGTAACCCTGAGTCTTCAGATCTGAAAGCCAATGAACATTCTTCAAGGAAGTGGTCTTTCTGTGCTTACAAGGAGAGGAAGGCCTGGAGGAGAAGGAGGAGACGTACTCCTCGACCTTCTGCTGGTCGAATTCGTACTCGACCTTTGCTTCAACCGGGATCTTGATCATCGGCTGCAGCACGACAACCTCAACAGTGAGGCTATTAGCTCTCACTGTGGTCGCCAGCGTGTTCATGTCGAAAGTTGATTTCTTTGAAGAATTCATTACAACTTCAGACATTTACAATAAACTCAAAAGAGAAGTCTTTTTATAAGATCCCTCTACACAAAGTGTTATGGGACATATATGTTCCACGAATATATAACTTGATGAGTCAGCATCTCGATCAGCCCAACAAGCCGACACCCCAGCATCAGCGCGAGAAGCGGTGACAGTCAACATGAGAGATCCTGACTTCCCAGACGAGTCGGCTTCTTTATGTCGACTCAAAAGACGATTATTAGCTGAGACGAGATAATATTTCCACCAGTCGAACATGCCGGCACTCCTGAGTCAACAACTGGAAGATATGACCCTATGAACCTTGCTTCTTGACGAAGCTAAAGGATTATCATTATCTCATATCTGTCAGCATAGGTGTCACTTCTAAACATTGTTTAATCTTTGATGATCATCATTAAGCATCACTCCTCAACTATCTTGAAGACTTGTCGGCTGCTGGCTCCTAATATTGCCAAAGTGATCTCCTGCCACTCACAAATCAACACGTGTGGAGCGAATGATGACTTATTTTCCAACTCAGTCCTCATCACCACCTCACTATCGTCTTACTGTATACCTATGGATTGACTAACCTACCCTCAACATCTCCCATAAATAGAGAGGCTATTCGTTATAGCAAAAAGTTCGCAATCTAAAAACCCCCAAGAACAAATTTCTGTGATTCCACTAAAACTCAAGTTCATCTATTGACTTGTTCATCAGAGGAACCATAGGGGAACCAGTCCTCGCCCTCTCACAAGTTATTTCTGTCTGTGTAGCACGGACATCAGACCCTCATTCAAGAACTAGACATAAAGCTGGAGAAGGGAACATGCCCTCCATCATACTTCACCATTCTGCAACAATCCTCTTCTGGATTAATTGTCTGTTTGATATCGAGCATCAACAGATGCCCCATAATGACAAGCCACGTCTCTAAGATAGAGACTTTTTAGTTTCTCACCTTCAGTAGACCTGTATTGATCAAAATATATCTTATTTCTCTCGAAGTAGACTAAAAGCCAACTCCAAGTGAAAGGGGCCAACTGTTATGGTGTTCACTCACCCAAGGTATAATATTTACGAAATGATACGATAAGAGTCCTAAGAAAAACAAGCTCAACCCTTTGGCCGACTCCCACAGTTATCTCTTGGCCTTAGGGGAAAGAAAGACCTAGTCAACTCTTAAGAGTTCTAGGCACAACGACTCCTAAGTCGAATATTAAGACATCGACTCTTTATTAAGGGATAAAACCAAGGCACAATTACAGAGGTCTCGGCCCCACCGACTCGTCAAACCGGTACCCTGGTGTCGACACAAGAGGTGATACTAGCTGATACAAAGGATCTTGACATGCCAGACAATTCGACATCTTTATACCGACTCAAAAGACGGTTATTAAGCTGAGATAAGATGACGTTTCGCCCAGTCAGACAGATCGACACTCCTAAGTCAACACGAAAGATGGTGTCGGTCGACCTTCTTATCATGGACGACCTTATTTAAGGCAGTCGACCACTCATTAGGCATTCCTCAGAGACGACTTAAGGGACGTTCCCTGCTGACGATTAAGTTGAGGACTCGACTTCGGCCTCAAGCCTCTCCCCAAGAGCAAATGTTAACATCTCAGTCCACCTCGAACAAGTCTTATCCAGATATTGGCCTAACAAAGTCTCAATGACTTGTTAGCCCAATCACTTCCCAAAAAATATGGAGATACATTCTCCCACATTGAAATGACTTCCCCTCCAGTCGCCAGTCGACACCTATAAAATGAGAGATGATTTAATATGCCCACGTGTCCTCTGCCACGCTCGCAAGTCACTTCCCGGATATCACGGAGATGCGATCTCCCATGTTGAGATGACTTCTCTTCCAGTCGCCGGTCGATACTTGTAAATAGAGGGATGACTCATCTTCTAGCTCACGCTTTGTCACTGCCATTCTGTATGGCTAGAATGACCAATCTACTACAGACACTCATGCTATATATGGAAGCTGTTCACCATCAGAAAATAGGGGAGGTAACCTAATCTAACCCAACAAACAACTCTAGGAGCAATCTAAATCTTCCTCCCGATCCAATCTAGGAGATGATAATCTCTAATGCACATAGCATAAGAACGCATAGTTCTAAACTCTACTCAAGCTCATGTTTATCAACTGACTTGATCGTCGGAGGAACCACGGGGGAACCAGTCCCCACCCTCTCATGAGTTATTTTTGTTTCTGTAGCGCGGACATCAGACCCTCATTCAAGAACTAGGCGTAAAGCTGGAGAAGGGAACGTGCCTTCCATCATCCTTCACCACCCCGAAACAATCCTCTTCTGGATTAATTGGCTGTTTGATATCGAGCATCAACACAAAGGAAATTAAAAAATTACAACTTTCTAGAAAACACACGTAGTGAGATTGTTTATTAGTCTTCTGCTTGCGTGGGATCTTTGCCGGTGCCGGGGTTTATCTGTGGACCACCAAATGATCAGATCCTATTGATTTTGTTACCTCATGAAGGAGATAAGAAATTGAAGTGAATATCTTAACAATAGTGAGATAAACACTCTTCTCGAGATCACAACAATAGTACGATCTTAAAGGAAGCGGATGAATGAGGTTGAAGCGGATGCAGCTCTATCAAACTCTCCTCCTTTTTTGTCAAAAAACTCGCCAAGAACTTGCTTCCTCCTTGCTGAAATTTGTGCTCCTCACTCTCTAATTTGACAGGGCTTCGCTGTTGCTTCGAAATTCCCGATCCCTCTGAATGAAGGCCCTAGGGCTGTATTTATAGGCTTTAGAAGCTCTATTTTTAGATAAGAATGAATGATTTGATCTTATCCTCAGTTGTAACCACTTAAACACGTTTAAAGATAATCTCAAATTAGTTAGAGAGGCTTTAGAATCAAGAAATCTCGAAATGTTATCAAAAAATAGGTTTTCGGGCGGTTAACGGGCGAAAAATAGCTTTTCTGGGCTTGGGACACCGATGGTGTCTCGCCCTTGGCCAAGACACCATTAGTGTCTTGGCCATTGGCCGAGACGCCATTTGTGTGTTTCGATTGTTTCACCTCTAATTCTCCCGTCTGATCTCGGAATAACGTGATTCAAAATGCATTAGAAAGCCGGAGAATAGATCTACAACCTCTCCTAGGCGAAACACATGTGGAGTAAACGAGACAAGAGTGGCACTTCATCTTTCATGGGTGAAACGTAACTCCTGATCGAGTCATTTCTTCGCTATTTATCCATCCCGTTGACTTGTATGTTTCGTCGACTCACTTCATGTGCTTGTTAGCTTCCTCATGGTATCAGACAAGCCTCATTGACTTGGATAATGGTATTCATTGTCTTTTCTTTATCTTGAGCTACGTGTAGAAACCTATAGGCAATTTCTGACGCCAACACCTGATAATAATTTTTTGAGCCTGTTCGCCTTGAGATTAGTTATCTCCAGGAATGATATTTTGTAACCCTCATTTGTGCTAGAAGGTTAGTCTGCAAGTTGTGTCGACAGGTCTCCACTAAGGTAGACTGTGTCATACCTGACGAACATCGAAGAGCCATGCTTCGAATCCTCTTAATGAAGGCTTTGACGGGCTCCCTCTTCTTTTTCTTAGTGGAGGAAGGTTATGGATGGAGACTTTTGTATCCTTTTCAAAGAATCTTGATAGGAAGAGTATCTCTAGATTCGCCCACTTTTGGATACATCTGGCAGGCAATTTCCTAAACCATTCAAAGGCAACTCCCTTGAAAGTAACAATGAACAATCGAGCCAGTATGGCGTCATTTAATATCATATTTCTAGTCTGTGAATTAAAATGATAGATATGTTAATTCGGTGATCCCGTGCCGTCAAAAGTTTGTAGCGTCTAGACCTTAAACTTTAGAGGATAAATGGCTGTATCCCATTTGGAAGGATAGGGCCTAGCAACTCCCTTGTCTTGGAGCTCGCTTTTATTAGCAATGACATTGAGGCAGGCTTCTAATTCTTCCATTTTGACAGATTGGAGGTTCTGCTCATTCTCAGTCTTTCTTCCTTCATCAAAGAAAGATTCTAGGTTGTGGGCTTCTTGGTTAGAAGTAGCACCATCAATCACTTTTTTCTTCCAGTTGCTTGTGTGAGGTCACGATGAAGACATTCTTCCTATTCGGGAAGATTCTTGATTTGACGGCGAATTTGTCATCTAAGATTTGGCCATGTCTGTAATAATTTTGGCAATCAGGATCTAGAGTTCATTGAGGGTCTCCTACTATGATTTGAGCATGGCCTCCTGCTCATCAAACCTCTTTGAGAGATCTTTAGAATTTTTTGCCATGTGGGCAAAGCTCTGATGTCCAATGAAAGAACTTGATGATTGAGACTCTGTGATGGCTGAACGTTCGTCATCGAAATTGGTTCTCTAGCAAACTTCCGATAGTTAACAGGGAGAATGGCTCCTGTTCGAGTCCGAGTACGTTGGTAGATTTCTTCAAACTCATTAGTGATTTCTCTGACGCTTGGAGAACGATCCGTCTCTGAATCCTCAGAACTAGGGACTGACGACTTTCCTCTACCGATCACATTGATAGTGACTCCAAGATACTTGATCTCTGAAGACTTTTTCTTGTAATGACATTGTCGATTGCTTGGTCGAGCAACGCTCGTCAATCGGTCAAACACCGATCGCCTAGGCATAAAAGCACAACATTGGCATTCTGAAAGGACCGCAGAAACAAGCCACTCACATTAACATGAATAAGTGGCTTGTTGCACCAGTCTTTCTCTTGATAAAAGTTCTATTAAATCATAGACTTGGGAAGCATTTCTCACTGAATGTGAGGTTGAAGCTGTGTGACACCCCTGGGTTCACACAAGGCTGCAGTCCAAGGTGAAACCAAGAATATCAAACATGCCATGCACCACACCGTGCAATAACATGTTTTACCATCATAATTAACATCTATCTAGTAGAGTTAACAACAGGTGTAGGTACAAAAGCAAGTAAAAGATAATACAAGAAATACTGATGAAATGATAATGATCACATAAATATCTCATCATCCAACATACAGAAAAAACATAGTCAAGGTCTGAGTAGATAAACTGGAATACTCAACAAGTCTCAAATACAAATATCTGACGAAAAGGAAATAAGGCACACAACATTTACAACTTCTAGAACAAGACTCTCAAATGTCTAAACAAAAGTCTACTGTGGAACTCCAAAAGAAAGTACATAACTAAATAGACAGCTGAAGCTAAAATGCATCGCCATCAACCTGCGACTCTCCGGGCTTCTGGCTCGTTACCTGAAAGGGGGAGGGACAACGAGCGTCAAAGCACTAGCGAGTAATATCACAACCAACCCCAAGGGAACAGGGCTGGTTGTATAAGAAAATACAGATAATATATAATAGATCTAAACCATTGATCTTACTAAAGAGGGTTTTAGTAATTAGGAATTTACAACACGAGAATAGGTACGTCGAGCGAAATAATCCAAATAAGGAAACACTCATGTATATACCTTATATCTCAAATTGTAAACCCCTAATCACCAAACCCGAGGATCTAATACAGGAACAATAATAAAAGAAATACAACTAATCTCAGAACATAAGTGCAGTGCTATATTATAGCCTATATGAATATCATGTTAAAATCTACATAAGTGTTATGTCAAAATCTACATAATTATCATGTCGTGAACTACTGTGAGAAAGTCATATGCAAGGTTAAGAACTATGTCCGAAACAGGAACTATATATTGTAGTTTCCAAAACTCATGGAATAAGTGGCAAATGTCCAACACGAGGACTGAAATGGATTATAGTCCAACACGAGGACTTCTATGGATTATAGTCCAACACGAGGACTGTGAAATGGTGAAAAATATCACTGTGATATATATTGAAATCTACTTATATCAATCCCCACTCAAATCAGTGTGTACGTCCCCAATTTATACCCTCAGGTCATCTATCATGCCTGGGTACATAGTAAGACTAAAAACCAAAGTCAAGATAATCCAGGAACACTCGAACATAGAGTAAAATGGCTCAAATAATATCACATATCAGGGGTTTGCAAACAGACAGTGTGTGCGGTCGACCGATCGGTCAACCGCACTCTGATACATGCGGCGTTCGACCGCTGGGTCTGAGGCAATTCTCGGTCGATTCGCTTGTGACATTGTCTCGGTCGGTATTTCCGGCTGTTGCAGTAGGCGCGGTCGAGCGAGTGTCGATTTGGTGTTGGCAGAAGGTGTCGTCGAGGCGCGCGCAGAAGCGTCGCGGTCGACGCGGTGGCGTCGACAAGATCGGATCTCTGCGCTACAGCTGAGCCGCACGCGGTCGATCGCAGACTGTCTCCGGCGATCTGGCCAGCGGACAGAAACCCAAATCTGGGTTTCTGTCAGCTCAAAACCTGAAATAAGATTTTACATCTCTCTACGATAACAGGAGTTCTAATGTTCAAAAATCATACAGAAGATAAAAAACTAAACCCAAGACTGAAATCTACATTTCCAATATTCTAAATACATGAGAAACCAATTAAAAACGTTTCAATAACAGTAAATCATGGTTTAACTATTGTTTAAGAAAACCCAGATCTAGATCTTTACTGAACAGAAAATTTGTGAACTTTTATACTGAAACCTTTGATTCTTGCAATCCTTATTATAGATAATTCAATTTTATACGAAAATACCATTTTGGCTCATCAAAACTCATGAAAATCAAAAGAAAATCCGTAGGAAAAATGGGTGAGGGATTGGGCGAGATGATACTCACCTTAGATGCTGACAAATGCCCTGAAGATGATCCTCCTTCGATCTAACCTGCGAAACCCCCCTGAAAATCCTCCGAACTTCTCAAAATCGCCAGCTCCAGCTAGGGTTTAGAGAGGAGAGAGATGGGGGCTAGGGTTTTAGGTCTCAGATGAAGAGAGGCTCTCCTGGGTTGGATTAGTATGTATACAAATCCCCTAACCCGACCCAAAACCCGATAAGACCAAAAAAATCCGTAAAAACTCAAACCTGATAAAACTCTCTGACCGCTGTGCAGTCGACCGACGCGGTCGACCGTCGCGGTTGACCGCCGCGGTCGACCGCACAACAGGAAGGGTGTTCCTGTTGTCTGCTGGACTATTCATCTGATTTCTCTCATTTCTAAATACCTGTTGGGTTCCCAAACACTGATAAACATATACGTCTTATATATATATGATTATTTATCACAAAAGAAAAATCTATTACTATTTATTCACACATTTTCATTATAAAATTTCGGGGTTTTACATTCTTCCCCCTTAAAAGAATTTCGTCCTCGAAATTCGGAAATTATACGAATCTCGAAACATGAATTTCTAGATAAACATATAGAACTATTTATATCTAACGATCTAAAATGGTAATACTCCCGCTCGAACCCTAACCTAGTGGAACTAGTACATCGGGTGAAAAATCCAGATAAGGAACCCCCCATATATATACCATGTGTTCCGAAAGATTAAGAATTAAGCGTGAATATTCCCATTCTAGTGTTAAATGTAAATATAACCAAAAATATAAACATCATGCACGATACACATCATAAAAATTTTAATTTACCTGTTCAAACAGGTGTGGGTAGTCGCGACGCAAATCCTCTTCGCGCTCCCAAGAAATCTCATCAATGCCTCCTCGGTTCCACTGAATTTTCACTAAGGGAATCACCTTATTCCTGAGTCTCTTGTCCTCCCTGGCAAGTATACAAACCGGAATCTCAATAGTAGTCAAATCCTCCTGAAGCTCAATCTCTGGTGCATCCAATACTCGCTGCTACTCCTCATCATGCAAGTGTTTCTTGAGCATAGAAACATGAAACACATTGTGTATACTAGACATCGATGCTGGAAGATCTAGTCTGTATGACACAACTCCAACACGCTCCAGAATCTGAAATGGTCCAATGTATCTCGGCGCAAGCTTTCCCCGTTGCCCAAATCGCTGTACGCCTTTCATAGGCGATACCTTCAGCATGACTGAGTCTCCCACCTGAAACTCCAAGGGTCTTCGCCTCTTATCTGCATAACTCTTTTGCCGACTCTGAGCGGCTAGAATCCACTCCCTAATCAATGCTACCTTCTCAGTAGTCTGCCTCACTAGCTCTGGCCCAAGCATCAAGCTGTCCTCTGGCTCTGCCCAACATATTGGCGATCTACAGGGTCTCCCGTACAATGCCTCATATGGAGCCATACCGATCGTCGCCTGATAACTGTTGTTATAAGCGAATTCTACCAATGGAATATGATCCTCCCAGCTGCCTTAGAAGTCAATGACACATGCCCGCAATATGTCCTCCAACACCTGATTCACCCTCTCCGTCTGACCGTCCGTCTGGGGGTGGAATACACTGCTATAAGATAGCCTGCTGCCAAATGAGTCCTGGAAACTCCTCCAAAAATGTGAAGTGAAAACCGATCCTCGATCCGATACGATCATGTCCGGAACTCCGTGAAGTCGAACTATCTCACGAATGGAGATCCTCGCATAAGCCTTGGCTGTATAAGTGGTCCTCACTGGAATAAAATGTGCTGACTTCGTCAACCGGTCCACTATCACCCAAACAGAATCATTCCCCTTCTTTGACTTCGGCAACCCCACAATAAAATCCATGGAAATGTCTGCCCACTTCCACTCTGGAATGGGTAAAGGCTGAAGTGTCCCTGCCGGTCTCTGATGCTCTGCCTTCACCTGCTGATAGGTAAAACATCTAGCCACATAGTCTGCAATCTCTCTACGCATACCGCTCCACCAGAAATGTCTCTTCAAGTCCTTGTACATCTTGGTGGTTCCTGGATGCACTGTGTACCGAGTACGGTGTGCCTCATCAAATAACTCTCTCTTCAGCTCTGCACTGGTTGGCATAACCAATCTACCCTTCATCCGTAGGCCTCCATCAGCTCCAATGGTCCAATCAGTCTTAGGCTCTTTGGAAATCTCCTCCTTTCGGATTTGAATCCAAGAGTCTCCCAACTGAGCTCTGACAACTCTGTCACTCCAAGATGGCTGCACTATCACAGCTCCCAAAAATGCACTGGTTCCTCCAATCTTGGGTCTAAAATCAAACTGGCTAAGAGTGATAAGGTCCCGATGCAGCGAACACCTCAGGGCCGAAACCCGATGCCGACGCTTCCTGCTTAATGTATCTGCTACGATGTTCGCCTTCCCCGGATGATACTGGATCGCGAACTCGTAGTCCTTAATAAACTCAATGTGAATAACTCAAACTGCACCCCATATAGGTAGTGCCTCCAAGACTTCAGTGCAAATACCACTGCTGCCAGCTCCAAATCATGAGTGGGATAGTTATGCTCATGCACCCTTAACTGCCGTGAGATATAAGCTACTACCCTCTGAGTCTGCATCGATACGCCTCCTAAGCCTGCCAACGATGCATCTGTATATACGACGAATGTCCTGTCACTGCTCGGAATAGTCAGAACCGGCGCTGTAGTCAACTTAGTCTTCAAAATGTCAAAGGCCTTCTGGCACTCCATGCTCCATATGAACTGTACACCCTTTTTCGTAAGGTGTGTAATAGGCGTCACAATCTTCGAGAAGTCCTGAATGAACTTCCTATAATATCCAACTAAACCCAAAAAGCTGCGAATCTCTGTCACCGTTTTCGGTGGCTCCCAATCAAGAACTGCCATGACCTTAGTCGGGTCCACTGCTATGCCCTCTCTACTGATGATGTGGCTAAGGAATCTGACTTCTGAAAGCCAAAATTCACATTTGCTGAACTTAGCATACAGCTGATGCTCCTGAAGAGTCCTCAATGCTATCCGTAGATGCTCCTCATGATCCGCCTCCGACCTCGAGTAAATGAGAATATCATTGTAGGCAATAAAAATCGCCTTTAAATCCTTATCAGAGAAGTTCAGAACAAAACTGCTAAAACCTCACCCGAAATAGCGAAAAAGGGGAAAACGCAGATATCTCCCAAACCGTAAGGAATTTGGCAAAACAGAGGAAGCGAACCGAAGCCTTCGGCTAGGTTCGGATGGCTCCATCTCGTCGAGATAGGCGATTTTCATATATAATTCGTCCAATTCCGACTTACGGTTTGAAAGTTACGGCCTATTGGGCTGTGCCTGGCTGCAACTCAATACAAAACTCCACCTCTCTCACCGGAGGTAGTCCAGGTATGTCCTGAAAGACATCCTGATACTCTGAGACAACTCTAGTCTCCAATAACTCAGCACCCTGATCCCGTCGCATCACCTCCTCGATGTACGCCAGGAATGACTCCGCAAATCGGTTGCCCTGAGAGGTGGCTACAATCATCTCGGACCCGTCGGACGCTCGCAACTTGACTGTCTTCGCAAAGCAGTCAATGCTAATATGGTAGGAAGACAACCAATCCATACAAAGGTTGATATCGAACTCGGACATATGCAACACTATCAAATCAACTATGAACTCTGACTCATCCAAACTGACGGTACACCTCCTACAAACGCTCTCCAGAAGCGATACCTCACATAAAGGGGTGGAAACTGATAAAGGGGTGTCTAGAGGCTGAGCCATGAGCTGGAGTCTATCCATAAATGCATGCGAGATGAAAGAATGTGAAGCTCCCGAATAAAAAAGAATACGGGCGGGAAAGAAATTCACAAAGAACGTACCCTCCACTACTGCTCCGCTAGCTCCATGGTCACGGGGAACTACTGCATAAACCCTGCCCGTGGCTGAAGACTGCTCTGCTGCTGGAGATGGAGAATATGGGACAATCTGCCCCTGAGGAACCTCCTGAACTGCTCGAATCTGTCCCTCAGTCCTCTGAGCTACTGGCGGTGCTGCTGCTGGTTCGGACCCTTGCCCTGCTGGGCTCCTGCTGGTGCGCTACGATACTCTGATGCCTTATGCCTGACCTTGTGACAATTAAAACAAGATCCCTGGAACTTGCGCTGCTGATGCGCTCTCTGATCCTGTTGGGGTCCCCTTTTATAAGGGCCTTGATGCTGCTGCTGATGTCCAGAAAAGGGTCTCTTGTTCTTGCTCTTATCCCCACTCTATCCTATCTTGGCCTTCCCTTCCTTGTCCTTCTGGAACATAGTAGTCTCAATCTCCTGAGAAGTGGCAGCCTCAGCTACCTCCCTAACTGAATCAAACCTCCTAGACACGAGGTACCGTCGAAGATTAGGGCGAAGCCCTGCTAAGAACATCTGAGCTTGACGCTCTCCCGTCTGCCACATGCCCGTGAAATGTAGCAACTCCATGAACCGGCTCTCAAAATCCGCCACTGACATGTCCCCCTGGGTCAACCGGGACAACTCAAGCTCCTTCCCAGTCCGTGCTGCAGAAGAAATATACTGTCCATTAAAGAAGTATATGAAATCCTCCCATGTGAGGGTCATCCTCTGCTCCGGAGTAAACTGAAGTCGGTACCATCTCCCGGCATCTCCCTTCAGGCTGTAGGATGCCAGCCTCTGCTTCTGTACTGAATCTACACCGAGTATATCGAGAATATTGCTCACATCCTTCTTCCACTTATGGGCTGCAAGAGGGTCTGGTATCCCCTGGAAGTCTGGTGCCCTTATCTTTTGATACCTCTCTACCATACGGAGCCAAGCCTCCTGCTCTGTGGCCCTATCCGGGACTGCTAGAGGAATGGCTGCAGGCGTGACCTCTGGGGGCCTCTATCTGACAGGAACGGCCGGTCTCCCCTGGTGCTGAGCTACCGGTGGTGGTGGTGTCCGTGGTGTTATATGAGTCGTCACCAACTCCTCAATGGCTGTCATCCGGGCAATGAGAGGAGCGCTCGGGTGGAGCCTACTGAGGCTCGGACTGAGCTGGCTGCTGCTCTGATGGAGTCTGCTGTGACTCTGCCTAGCTAGCTCTCCTGGTACGAGGTCTACCACGTCCTGCCATCTATCTCTCTCTCTCTTGTGATAAGAAAAATAAAGTTTATGAATCAAAACAGACCTTTATAAATAACGTATCACATTGAAATTTTCACAACATATAGTATTCACACAAATACTTTGAATTTACACCAAATAGTTGTCATAAAAAAAAATTTCTCAAATTTTGAGATATACGCATATATTGTCCTCACTCATACTAGGAATTCCTTACGGACTCTATACATGAATCCTAAAAAACTCTATCCTAGCTCCAAGACTCGATACAGGATGATCCTAAGGATACTGGAACTAGAGCTCTGATACCAACTGTGACGCCCCTGGGTTCACACAAGGCTGCAGTCCAAGGTAAAACCAAGAATGTCAAACCTGCCATGCACCACATCGTGCAATAACATATTTCACCATCACAATTAACATCTATCTAGTAGAGTCAACAACAGGTGTAGGTACAAAACAGGTAAGAGATAATACAAGGAATACTGATGAAATGATAATAGTCAACATAGTCAAGGTCTGAGTAGATAAACTGGAATACTCAACAAGTCTCAAATACAAATATCTGACAAAAAGGAAATAAGGCACACAACCTTTACAACTTCTAGAACAAGACTCTCAAATGTCTAAACAAAAGTCTACTGTGGAACCCCAAAAGAAAGTACATAACTAAATAGACAGCTGAAGCTAAAATGCATCGCCATCAACCTGCGACTCTCCGGGCTCCTGGCTCGTTACCAGAAAGGGGGAGGGACAACGAGCGTCAAAGCGCTAGCGAGTAACATCACAACCAACCCCAAGGGAACATGGCTCATTGTATAAGAAAATACAGATAATATATAATAGATCTAAAATCATTGATCTTACTAAAGAGGGTTTTAGTAATTAGGAATTTACAACACGAGAATAGGTACGTCGAGCGAAATAATCCAAACAAGGAAACCCTCATGTATATACCTTATATCTCAAATTGTAAACCCCTAATCACCAAACCTGAGGTTCTAATACAGGAACAATAATGAAAGAAATACAACTAATCTCAGAACATAAGTGCAGTGCTATATCATAGCCTACATGAATATCATGTTAAAATCTACATAAGTGTTATGTCAAAATCTACATAATTATCATGTCGTGAACTGCTGTGAGAAAGTCATATGCAGGGTTAAGAACTGTGTCCGAAACAGGAACTATATATTGTAGTTTCCAAACTCATGGAATAAGTGGCAAATGTCCAACACGAGGACTGAAATGGATTATAGTCCAACACGAGGACTTCTATGGATTATAGTTCAACACGAGGACTGTGAAATGGTGAAAAATATCACTATGATATATAGTGAAATCTACTTATATCAATCCCCACTCAAATCAGTGTGTACGTCCCCAATTTATACCCTCAGGTCATCTATCATGCCTGGGTACATAGTAAGACTAAAAACCAAAGTCAGATAATCCAGGCAAACACTCGAACATGAGTTAAATGCTCAAAAATACACAATATAGGGGTTTGCAACAGGGTCGACCGGGGCGGTCGACCGCAGACGATCTCTGCCCCTACAGCGAGCCCAGCGGTCGACCGCCCCGGTCGACCGCCAAGCGGACAGAAACCCAAATCTAGGTTTCTGTCAGCTCGAAACCTAAAATAAGATTTTACATCTCTCTACTATAACAGGAGTTCTAATGTTCAAAAATCATACAGAAGATAAACAACTAAACCCAAGACTGAAATCTACATTTCCAATATTCTAAATACATGAGAAACAAATTAAAAACGTTTCAATAACAGTAAATCATGGTTTAACTATTGTTTAAGAAAACCCAGATCTAGATCTTTACTGAACAGAAAATTTGTGAACTTTTATACTGAAACCTTTGATTCTTGCAATCCTTATTATAGAGAATTCAATTTTATACGAAAATACCATTTTGGCTCATCAAAACTCATGAAAATCAAAAGAAAATTCGTAGGAAAAATGGGTGAGGGATTGGGCGAGATGATACTCGCCTTAGATGCTGACAAATGCCCTAAAGATGATCCTCCTTCGATCTAACCTGCGAAAACCCCCTGAAAATCCTCCGAACTTCTCAAAATCGCCAGCTCCAGCTAGGGTTTAGAGAGGAGAGAGATGGGGGCTAGAGTTTTAGGTCTCAGATGAAGAGAGGCTCTGCTGGGTTGGATTAGTATGTATACAAATCCCCTAACCCGACCCGAAACCCGATAAGACCAAAAAAAATCCGTAAAAACCCAAACCTGATAAAACTCTCTGACCGCTGTGCGGTCGACCGCCGCGGTCGACCGCACAACAGGAAGGGTGTTCCTGTTGTCTGCTGGACTATTCATCTGATTTCTCTCATTTCTAAATACCTGTTGGGTTCCCAAACACTGATAAACATATACGTCTTATATATATATGATTATTTATCACAAAAGAAAAATCTATTACTATTTATTCACATATTTTCATTATAAAATTTTAGGGTTTTACAAGCTGGAACCCCTGTCCATTAATAGATGGGACTGGTTCTTGGTGAACATGGATCTTAAATCCATGTTGGTCTTTTCTGACATGATGAATCACATTGTGTCTTGAAGAAGGAACACGAGGGTCATGTTTATATTGAAGAACGTAAGATTGTGGTTTGTGTTTTGCTGGTGAAACGCGTCTTTGCGAGCTACATTTTGGCTGGTCTACGTAGTCCTGAGACTTGCATTTGGATTCTGGAACACTCTCCTGAGAACTGTGTTTAGGCTAATTGACGTGGTCTGGAGACCTACGTTTTGGTTCTGGAACGTACTTCTGAGAGTTGCGTTTTATTTGGGAAACACGTCTCGAAGGACTGTGTTTTGGTGTTGTAATGCATCCATGAGAACTGCGTTCATGCTTATTAATGTGGTCTGGGGATCTAAATTTTGGTTCTAGAATGCACTCCTGAGAGTTCTGTTCTATTTAGGAAACACGTCCTAGATGACTGCGTTTTAGTGTTGGAACGTGTCCTTGAGGACTGCATTTTGAGTTTGGAACGCTCCCTTAAGGGTTGTATTTTAGTTGGATCACATGGCCTCGTATTTGGGCTCATCAACGTATGGTTGCGTTCTGGAGCAGAAACGTAGAGCTCTTGCTGAGGCTCACAAACGCATAGCTCGCATTGATTGGAGGATCGGCTCTCTCAGAATTGTGCTCATCATCGGGATCTCCTCCTTCGTCGAGCGACATTCTTCTTAGCCTGTTTTAAGGCTTTTGCAATGTTGTTGTATGTGTTGATCGAGTTTGTCACCGCAATGAGCCTTTTGTTACCCGATACCCATCGTTTTAGCGTGGATGTGGAACCTTCAACTCGGTTAACGAGTTTGGTTGCGGCTAAGCCTACTCCTTTAGAGGAGAGGCTATCCAAGAGATCAGATTCATCTTTCATAATCCCAGGAGAGGTAGTTCTCTAATAGACCTAGGGATAAAGTAGAGGACTTCCTTTGGTGGTTCTATAGCAGTTGGAGCTTTAGTCTCCTTGGAGACTTTACGGATCTTGCACATAGCCTTGGGGCTAAGGGGTTCGGAGGAGAGTAACTCCTCATACTTGGCATGATCAAACTCCACAACGAGAGTTTCAACCGATGTTCCAGCGAGGTTGACATCGGATTGCGCCACCACTTCTTTATCAGTGAAGCTATTCCCCAGCAGAGTCGCCATCTTTTGTTTGGTGGAAAAATTAAAAGAAGAAATTAAGAAAATGAATTTGTTTTATTCTCTCTAACAGACTTAGAAAAAGAATAAGTTACAATTCTCCTAATGCAATCTCTCTCTAACAACTCAGAAAAAAAGATTACAATCTTCTTGTATCGAATTCCTGATTTATAAAAAAGAGAAATATTGACGGAGACATTTTACTTTGTTTAACCTGGGTTCTTCTTGTTGTCGATAGAATACCTCCCTCGATGTTCGTGTCGAGCTTGCTTTCTGTTGAAGATCCAAACACTTCACCTCTTAGAACACGATATTTTCCTCTTGATTGACGTTAAGGAGAACTTGCATAGTAAGTTTGAGGATAACTATTAACGAGTTTAAGAACTCAGAGTGAATTTAAAACTCTGTAAAAGAGTTGAATTGAATCGAAAATCGGTTTTTATAGCCAAAGCACCAAAGTTTTCACTGCTGATGAAGATGATCTCCAAAAGAACCTCCAAATCCGAAGATCTCCAAGAATTTTGATCCAAAAAAGTTGATTTTTTTCTAGAAATTCCCCTCCAAAGAAACGGGTTTCAATTAAGCTGAAATTTCAGCTATTTATAGGAGATTAATGGGTGTAATCGCCCCCTTTATTTGCTCCTTGATGAGGGTTTATAGGGTGTAACCACCCCCTTAAATCTCTCCTTAATGAGGGTTTATGGGGTGTAACCGCCCCCATTAAGTGTAAAAACAGTTTTGAAACCATGTAGGTTTTGTTTGAACCAGTCAAACGCGCAATTCGCGTTCTGGAATGAACTCTGCGTCTTGATCACGGGATGCAGAGTTTGGTTCTGCGTTTTGGGCTGAAAACGCAGCAAAGAAAGCTGCGTTTAGATCTAGAATGTAGCGATAAACCCTGTCTTTTGGGCTAAAAATGTAGCAATAAAAGTTACATTTGGATCTGAAACGCAGCGATGAACCCTGCGTTATGGGCTGAATACGCAGCAATGAGCTCTGCATTTGGATCTGGAATGCAGCGATGAACCCTGCGTTTTGTTGTTGGGACGCAGAGATGAACTCTGTGTTTTGACTCTGGAATGCAGAGGTGAGCCTCAGGCAAGCTTGACGAGCTTCAGGTGAAGTCCAACGTTCAGGCGAAGTCCAATCTTGTAGACGGACTTCAGAACATAACTTGTTGTGAAGAACAGGTCATAACTTTCAAACCGTAAGTCGGAATTGGATGAATTATATATAAAAATTGACTATCTCGACGAGACAGAGCTAACCAAACCCACCCAAAGGGTTTGGTTTGCTCCCATCTATTTCGCCAAATTCCTTACGGTTTGAGAGATATCTGCATTTTGATTTGAAGAGACTGTTAATTTGTAGTCTCTTTTGCTAGAACGTTGCAAAGATCGTCATCTTGTAGCCTTCATCTTGGCTCCTTGAAAATATGAGAGTCATCAGATTGTACCTCCCGATGTTGATTGTGAAGGCTGTTGAATTGAAGCTTTTATCGGTTATTGTGAAGGTCGTCAGATTGTAACCTTCATCAATCTACATGAAAGTTTTTAAATTATAGCATTCTGAAAGCTGTCTAATTATAACTTCCATCATTAGTGTTTGATGGCGATCAGCTATCTACAGTAATTTTTAGACAACATACAGTAGATTTATCACTATGGGTTGAAGCGGTGATTTCGATTACATCATCTATATTATCATGAATAAGAGTATATCCTATTTTTTTATGCCACATATCATATTTACTGCTATTAAATTTGTTAATTTTCCCTAGTTCTGATAGAACAAGCTTACTAAACTAATCGGTCGAGAGCTAAAATAAAGCTTCCAATTAATATATATAGTAGATATATATATTTATATATATATATATATATGATATATATATTATATATATATATATATATATATATATTATATATATATATATATAATTGGTGTATTGACAAAATAATTACTAAAAACAAAATAAGGTTTAGTAAACCAAAAAAATAGAAATAAATTAAAATACCTCTGTGAAGTGCTGATAGCCGTCTAATACGAAGCGAAGTCGAGCTCCGATCTAGCGAGATTTTCATTTAGAACCGCTGATGGAAGAAAAAACGTCGAAAAGTCTATCAAGTAGACAACTCCGTTTTCTGGTCTAATCGACTATGTTCGATGAGGCAAAGATTGCAACAAAGTAAACTATTGATCAGACCAGAAAGTAGATGAATTAATTAGACCTAACAAGAAGCCTCAACTTGGTGGGTGGATCTTAAGTGTTGCCCATCATGTTTGTTAAGATTGGGGCCGGACGCAAGGATGTCATTGAAGTGTGCAATCTGCTTGAATCAAAAGAGCAATAACGTCGATCAGAGCTCGTGAAGTTGATTACACTAAACGATGCTGAGCCATGTTAGATTTTGTTGGAGTTTCTTGTAGCAGTCAATCGGAGCAAAAAACATAGTAGCGATGCTTAGTTCTGATTTCATTGGTGATCAGAACAGAGTACAACAGTAGACAATGATTTTAGTGGAGGGATTTTAGAGCTCTAGGTTGGATTAGGTAGAGGACAAGGGGTAGCTGGCTTCTTTCACATGTTTATAGAAAGTCTATTGAAGAAATGATACCTACTAGTGGGTAGAGAGAGCCTATAGTTAAGGATATGAATAACTTTTGAGCAGAGACTCTGATAGCAATGAGTGAAAGTAATAAAGAAAAGGAAAATGGGTTTTCGATTGGGGCTCCGATAATGGGATTTGGAATTTTTATTTCTGTGTTGATTTTTTCTCAAAGAGAAGACTACTCTATGTATAGGGACTACAATCTATCATTTTCACCCGCCATCTCAATATTTGAGAGAGAGATTCTCTCAAACCATCTTAATTTCCATAATTCTCTCAACTAAGGCTCCTACTGTCGAGAGAAAAATGATTGATTTGGTCACACTTGACCGAGTCAAGTTAACATCCTTCACCTCACATCAAAGCATTACAACTTCAGCCAGCAACGGTCATACCCCCTCCTCGGGCCATCACACCTCCGATAGCCCCTCACCAGCAATAGTCCCGCACCTAGGTCCTAAAAGCCTTTGTTGCCACCACCTCTCGCCTTCACCATCAACACCGACTCTCCTTACACTACTTGTAACCCGTCAACCCGGCAAGCATCTGAGAGCCCTCCCGCAAGCTCTCGTCACTTCATCTGGTCACCAAGACCATCGAACTCCTGACACCCACTAACCATTCGGCAAAATATTTCAACCAAACATCATCGCACCGCCGGAAGTCAGTGATCTTGGCTACCTACCATCTAAGTACCAGTGCATCTCCGATACTACTGCATTCCTACTGCCTACCTTCACCGCTAACACAACCCATGGCATCACCCGTTCTTCCTGACACGGCCACTACTCCCTCAATCGGTGAACTCCTCCTACAGCAAGGCCTACCCCCTTCCCGTGACCTGCACACACTCGTCCCACTCTCCACCCTGACTCCCCTCTTTACTCGTGATATCCCCACTCTCTCCTGCAACCGCAACCCAAACATAAATATTCTAATCACTAGTTGTTTGACGAAATGTCTCAAAGATTAAGCCGCCACCAACAAGGCCATCGCGGAGCTCCTTTCTCCTCCATGATATCTTGCACACCGCCAACATCAGAGCTCCCCTCCACTATTGTCATCAATGTCTTCAACGCGTTTCTGGTGCAACCTAATTGCCATCACCGTCGACCATTTCAGGCTTGCTGCAAGCACCCTCCGTCCTCTCCGCCCGCTATTCAGCTAACATGCGAAATCACCCTAGTGCCTGACACAACCAAACTTTCCCCTAAACCCTAGCCTCACCCACTGTATCCATCGGTAGACCTTAGGTGCAGATACCTCACCTCTGCGAACCCAAGCTCGTGCTCCCTTTTGCTTTGCTTAAGCATACTAGCGTGATCCCTCGCTAGCGAAGCTCCACTACCACTACCAATCTTCATGAACGTCCTATCACCAGGAACTGATAGGAAACTCAATCATCGGCGCAACCCATACCACCATCAAGCCCACTGCTGCAACCATCATCGTGGTCATCGCTGTTGCAACTGAATTCCCTACATTATTGCTGGCCCCAGCTCCACCTCTCTGCCTTTGCGCCACTGGCACCACGTCATGCATCGCTGGCCATCAACAATTTGATGCTATTGCAGCCTACGTGCTGTAAATTTAACCATGATTAATTCAAAGAGAATAATCACAAGAATGCGGAAGTAATACCTGAATTTATAACAAGATTTGAGCACAGATCTGAATTAGGGTTTGATCTTCTAATTTGAAAGGTTTCTCTTGAATATCTCTTTAGATAAGGATAAGAGAATGAGAACCCAACCCCAAGATTAGGGACCATAACCCCTTTATATAGACTTGCACTTTTCTAAGTTAGCCCCTCATTAAATTAGAATTACAATCTGGTATCTGCACAATTAGCCCATGATATATTTAAATACTCATTAACCCAATTACCTAATTGATCACTTTATATGGGTAAACTGTAGAGATAGCAACACACACTGATATAACATATGTGCTCACAAATAGATTTAATTAGATTTAAATCTAACAATCTCCCACTTGGGTATCATATGTTTCCTTAGAGTGTGTATAACCTTATGAGCTCAAAAAATTGCTATCACAAATAAGAGTATTTCCAAAACAATCTCATCTATTGACTATATCAATATAGGATCAAAACAGCCTTCGTCACATTTATCGTGACTAAACCCATCAATGGTCACAAATACCAATACAATCAAACAATATAGATCAATCATGGTTGTGCAGCATAAAAATTACATACAATATGATCAGTACATGTCTATTTTTAACTGGTTCTACCTTAAACTTTAGTGAGGTCAAAACCAAACATAATATAACAAAGTGTTTTAACTGAATACCTTATTCTGATCAGACAATATAACCAAACATAAAGCACCATAATCACAAACTCCCACTAAATCATGATATCCTCAAATAATGTCACACCCATATGAGCAGTATGCTCGTGAAAAACCTTAGGTGGCAATCCTTTAGTAAGAGGATCAGCTATCATGGAGTTTGTCCTAATGTTCTCTATGGATATTTGTCCACTCTGCACCCTTTCTTCTACAACCAGGAACTTAATGTCAATATGTTTTAACTTAGTTGAGCTCATGTTATTATTAGAATACATAACTGCTGATTTATCATCACAAAATAACCTTAGTGGTCTTTTAGTATTTTCCAAAATACGCAGTCCAATGACAAAATTTCACAACCATATTCCATGATTGGATGCCTCATAGCAAGCTACAAACTCTGCTTCCATAGTGGAGTAATCTACGAGTGTTTGTTTGATACTTTTTCATAATGTAGCTCCTCCTACTAATATATAAATGTAGGCTAATGTAGACTTTCTGCTATCTTGGTATCCTGCAAAATCAGAATCAGAGTACCCAATGACCTCCAACTATTCTGATTTTTTGTATGTGAGCATATAATCTTTTGTTTTCTGAAGATACCTCATAACCCTTTTGACTGCTATCCAATGATCCATACCAGGGTTGCTTAAGTATCAGCCTAACATCCCAATAATATACGCAATATCCGGACGCGTACACACCTGAGCATACATTAGACTTCCTACAACCGAAGCATAAGGAATCTTCTGCATTTCCTGAATTTTAAGGTTATCTTTAGGGCACTGATGGAGACTGAACTTATTTTATTTAGCAACATGGGTATCTCCTGGTCTGCAATCTTGCATGCCAAACCTTTTGAGTATTTTATCGATATAGATCTTTTGTGATAATCCAAGTATACCACGAGAATGATCTCGATGTATCTAGATTCCTAATATAAAAGAGACATCCCCAAGATCTTTCATTTCAAAATTCTTTGATAGAAATCTCTTGGTTTTGTGCAACATGCCTATATCATTAGTGACAAGTAATATATCATCGACATACAGGACCAAGAAAATATACTTACTCTCACTGAACTTGTGATATGCACAGCCATCAATAATATTCATCTTAAAACCAAACGAGATAATTATTTATTGAAAGTTGTAATACCATTGACGAGGAGCTTGCTTGAGTCCATAGATGGATTTTTTAATTTGCAAACCATATTCTTTGGGTCTTCTGACACAAAGTTTTCTGGTTGTACCATATAAATCATCTTATCAATATCTCTATTGAGAAATACAGTCTTAACATCCATCTGATATAACTCAAGATCAAAATGAGCAACAAGTGCTATGATTTTTCTAAAAGAGTCTTTCAATGAAACCAAAGAGAAAATCTCTGTATAATCAATGCTTCCTTTTGAGTAAAACTTTTAGCTACAAGACGTGTCTTATACCTTTCCATATTACCATTTGCATCCCGCTTGGTTTTTAAAAACCCATTTACAACCAATTGGTTTTGTACCTTCTGGCAATAGGACAAGTTCTCAAACCTTATTGTCTTGCATAGACTTATACTCTTCATTCATGGCATCAATCTACTTTTGAGAGTTAGAACTTTTTATGGACTGAAGGAAGTTGATTGGATCATCTTCCATCATTCCATTGTTTTCCTCATGTTCATGGAGAAATACAATATAATCATTCGGAATAGTATTTCTTCTTTCTCTCGTGGATCTCCTTAATAACACTGGTTCTTGAGGTTGTTGAGTTTGTTCTTCTGGAACAGGGAGTTATTCAACATTGTCATCTTGAGGTTCTGAATTCACTTCTTGATCAACAACAGGTATAGGAACCAGAATATTGTCAAAAGTGACTGTATGGATTGGGTCTGAAGCCAATTTCTCCTCAAAAACAATGTCTCTAACCTTATTTCTCTCCCCAAACTTAACATCCTCAAAGAATGTTGTTGTTCCCATCTCAAAAATATTTCTGAGTGTGGGATCATAAAACTTATAGCTCCTGGAGTGTTCAGAATAACCAATAAAGTAGCTACTAACTGTTTTAAAGTCCAATTTCTTTTCATTTGGCCTGTAAGGCCTTGCCTCAGCTGGACATCCCCAAATGTGTAAGTGCTTTAAACTGGGCTTTCGACCAGTCCAAAGCTCATAAGGTGTTTTAGCAATTGTTTTACTTGGTACTCTGTTTAGAATGTAAGCTGTTGTCTTTAGTACTTCTCTCCAGAGTGATTCTGGTAAAGAAGAATGAGCAATCATACTTCTTACCATATCCTTAAGAGTTCTATTTTATTTTTCAGCTACACCATTCATGTTAGGTGAACCCAACATGGTGTACTGTGGGACGATATCGTATTCATCTAGGTATCTAGCAAATGGTCCTGAACATTGTTCACCTGAACCATCATATCTACCGTAGTACTCACCATCACGATCAGATCTAACGGTTTTAATTTTTTTGTTGAGTTAATTCTTAATTTTAGCTTTATAGGCTTTGAACATGTCCAGAGACTCAGCTTTTTATGAATGAGATATAGATACCCATAACGTGTGTAATCGTCTATGAATGATATAAAGTATTGTTGATCATTCCAAGATGTCATAGGGAATAGCCCACAAATATCTGTATGTATCAATTCTAAGACGTATAAAAATCTTGTTGCGAAACAAAATCCTCTTAACTTTGGTCTGTTTTCCCTTGATACATTCAACACATACGTCGAAGTCCGAAAAATCAAGGGAATCCAAAATGCCATCAGACACAAGACGCTCAACTCTACCTTTTGAGATATGACCCAAGCGCTTATGCCATAATATCGCTGAATTTTTCTTATTTAATTTACGCTTAGTATCATGTGATTCCACATGCAAGGATTCATTATAGGAAGCAATTGTATCATGCAAATATAGGTTGTCATAAGTACTTAAGTAATCAGTTCCCACAACATTTGAATTAAAAGATAGACTAAATTTACTATTTCCAAATGAACAATAATAACCTGATTTGTCCAATATAGAAACAGAATTAAATTCCGTCTAAAAGACGGTACTACAAAAGTATCTTTTAAGTCCAAATATAAACCAATTCCTAATAGCAACTTAAATTACCCAATTGCTTTCACGTCAACCGATTATCTATCGCCCACAAATATGTGTCTTTCAATATCACTTGGCATTTGGAAGCTCAGGCAGTCCTGCATAGAAACACTTATGTGAGTAGTAGTACTAGAGTCTAACCACCAAGTATTTCTAGGTACTGAAGCTAAATTAACCTCAGGACAGACCAAAGTAAGGAACATACCCTTATTAGCATGTCAGGCGTGATATTTGGTATAATCCTTCTTTACGTGTCCAGATTTATTATAAAAAAAATAACCCTTATTATCCTTATGTTGTTCCTTCTAAACCGGACCCTTAGCAGCTTCCTTATCATTTTTACTTTACTTTCCCTTATCCTTATAGGCATAAGCCAAATGAGCACTTTTAGTTTTATCTTGTTTCAACCTATCTTCTACTTGCACACGTTATGAAATGAGCTCATTTAGAGTCCATTTTTCCTTTTGGCAGTTATAACTGACTGTAAATTGATTGAATTATTTAGGAAGAGACAACAGAATTAGAAGCACCAGTAACTCATCACAAAGATCGAGTTTAAGTACCTTAAGTTTTGAAGCAATATGAGATATTTCCATAATATACTCCCTGATATTTCCTTTGCCCTTATACTTTATGAAAATCAAGCGAGCTAAGAGTGTGCTTGTTTCTACCTTATCATTTTTTGCAAAACGCTTCTTAATTTCAGCAAGAAAATCTTTGGTCTTAGTAATCCCTTTGGATTCTATACCCCTGAAGGCTTTCGATACGCCACGCTTAATGATTATGAGACTCATACGATTTGAACAATGCCATTTTTTATACTCCTTTACATCAGGAGTGTTATCCGTATTGAGAGGTTGATGTTGTTCAGTTCTTAATGCAAGGTCTAGATCCATACAGCCAAGAACAATTAATATGTTCTCTTTTAAACATTGAAATTAGTCCCATTGAGTATGGGAATTAAATTGATGTTAGCAAAAATTGATGCAGCAGATGCATTAGCTTGAATTGATGTTAGCAGAAATTGATACAGCAGATGCATTAGCTGAAATAAATAAAAGATATTCACATTATTAACCATAATTAGTAATCAATAAAATTCAAATAATGACAAACTTTATCTCAAGATATCTAGTACAACATTAATATCAAATCTTTGGACAGTAATATTAATTGTAAGTGATACCTTGTTGCAATGATTAAACACTGATAATAACTCATGTCAAATAATGAAACTATCTTTGGATCGATTCATTATCCACATGTATACCTTATAATTGTCAATGTTTATCATCGCAGATGTGTGTACAGTCTAAATAAATATTAACCTTTCTTTAGTCCGATTAAATATTTACACAAAAACATACACACAACCATCTAACATTCCTCATGAACGATCTACACAAGAGAGGTTACTTTGGCAACATATTGTTTCCATGATAACATTAATACCTTACTGTCATATTATTTGAATTAAAAATTAATTAACTACAAATTTAATTCAAATTAAATAATTTAATTTAAATTAAGCTAAAATCTGAACCTAATTACTTTTCCTTGTTAATTAGGCAAAGAGAGGCCAATAGTTAAAGGTCTACAACTTTTAAAAACTATTTGATAAATTAAATAATTCATATGCTAATCACATGCCCAAATGCTTAATAACTTTCTCAAGTTAATTGTTTAAACAAGGCACAATGTTTAAACAAGGCCCAAATGCTTTGGTCTGTGCCCTAACTTGAACGAGTTCTCAAAGAAGCTCGTTATCACTGCAGTTCCTCCTCTTTCGCCTGACGGGAAAGAAAAGAACTCCAGAGAATGAACGTGAGGTTCGTTTTAGAATGAACGTGAGGTTCGTTTGAATTAAGCATGAGGCTCGCCTAAGAACGAACGTGGGGTTCGACTTGAGAACGAACGTGAGATTCGTTTGTATCGAGCATAAGGCTCGCCTGAGAATGAACGCAGGGTTCGACTTGAGAACGAACACAGGGTTCAACTTGAGAACGAACACGGGGTTCAGCTTGAGAATGAAGATGGGGTTTGTTTGGATCGAGCACGAGGCTCACCTGAGAACGAACGCAATGTTCGACTTGAGAATGAACGCGGGGTTTGACTTGAGAATGAACGCATGGTTCGTTTGGATTGAACCGAAGTTCGTTGAAGCTTTCAAACCCTGAAGCTCGCCTAAAATTGAGGTAATCTCCTCCTTAATTTTTGCACGTTTTCACGCACGTTCTTTTCCCACCCCTTAGGGTTTCGAAACTTAACCGTCGCCACCATTGCTTAAGCTCCCGCACCCTAGGGTTTCGAAACCCTAGGGCTTCCTGATGCCGTCGCTGTTGTCTTCTTTTGACAGCGGGGCCGCTAGCGAACATCGCCGGTGAGGAGTTAAGTGAACGATGGCTGAATCCAAATTTCTTTTGTTATTAATTATGAACTTGATTGCACACAATTTTGATCAATGAGTTGATCCTTAATTCATGAAATTGATGATTTTCTCACAATCTGGATCAAGAGTTTGATCCAGATTCAACAGCCGAAAGAGAAAATCAAACCAAAAAATATGAACTTTTTTACTATTCATGCGTGCTACAGTTCCAAAGTAAACAGAAAAAATTGAAATTTTCATGCTACAGATCATATTTGCACAGATCCAAACATGCAATAGATCTTAATAAAGCCAAATTAAGATAAAAAACCTTTAATTTCTTAATCTTACACATAAATATCAAGGAATTAAACATGGTCTACTCTGATACCACTTATTGTAAATTTAACCATGATTAATTCAAAGAGAATAATCACAAGAATGCAGAAGCAATACCTAAATTTATAACAAGATTTGAGCACGGATCTGAATTAGGGTTTGATCTTTTATTCTGAAAGGTTTCTCTTAAACATCTCTTTAGATGGTGATAAGAGAATGAGAACTCAACCCTAAGATTAGGGACCATGACCCCTTTATATAGACTTGTAGTTTTCTAATTTAGCCCCTCATTAAATTAGAATTGCAATCTGGTATCTGCACAATTAGCCTATGACATATTTAAATATTCATTAACCTAATTACCTGATTGATCACTTTATATGGGTCAACTATAGAGATAGCAATACATACTGATATAACATATGTGCCCACAAATAGATTTAATTAGATTTAAATCTAACACTGCGCCCCCGGCCGCACACTATGTGGCTTGCTCTCCCAGGCTAAGTTCCCTCCGGCAAAGCTTCCCCTAAGTCAGCACCTACCCGTTGTTCTCCCTGTACACTGTGCGGATGTACAGTGTACATCCGCACAGAAAGGGGGTCGAGAGGGGAAGATGTACTGTGCGGATGTACAGTGTATTTTTATTTCTTAAATTTCTCGGATTTCTGGTTATTGCTGATACGCATAATAACATCCGCACAGTGTACAGGGAGAACAACGGGTAGGTGCTGCCAAAATTTTTAAGAAATAAAAATACACAAAGTATATGAAGTTGGATGTAAGTACTACTATATTCTTAATGGATAGAAGCCTTCCCATGACAGCCGCTAGATTAGTATAATTAGTTTCTATGTACATTTATATATACTTTATCTAGATAAATATTCATATTGTTAAATGATATATGAACGTATGTTTGATGTGTGTTGAGTGTATAAAAGTCATGGATGTACTAGTAGTTGTGAGACTAATCGTACTTAATAATTAGCTATAATTTACAAATGAGGATAATTCCTGACAAATCATGGATAGATATCCCACGGTATCATAGATTTCATGACACGCGATACAAGGAGGGATGTGAAGCCTTCATGCGTTATGCTAAAATGAATCCGAGAAATTTAAGAAGCGGTGCTATGTATTATCCTTACTGTAGGTGTAGGAATTTGAAGCTGCTGAATAGAAATGATATATGGATCCACCTAATGAAATGAGGTTTTGATAAAAATATAAATATTAGAACTGGCATGGGGAAGGTATCACTGAAGATGAGGATTCAAATGTGCGTGTTGGTACGTCCGGTAGCCAATGAATAGATGACACAGAAACAATATTGAATGATATTTTTCCTCGACCTACAGAATATGATGTTGATGATAATGTCGAGGATGATATCGGAGATAAAAGTGGAGATGATATCAAAGTTGAAGCTGAAGAGGTAGGAGATGTCGAAAGCTGAAAATATTGATGATATGCATTCCTCCGTAGAAATAAAGCGAATAATGGAGCTACTAGAAGATAGTAAAAAGGAATTATATGAGGGATGTACTGAGTACTCCAGATATTTATTTATGCTGAAACTTCTATATATTAAGACACTTAGCAGTCTATCAGATAATTATTTTGAAATGCTTCTTGATTTGCTTCGGACTGTAATTCCTGGAGGAGAGAATAGCATACCCCAAACAACTTATCAAGATGAGAAGATTGTCTCCGCTCGGGGTCTTGATTATAATAAGATTGATGTATGTCTGAATGATTATATTTTGTATCATAAAGCTAATAAAGACTTTCAAGAGTGTCTGACATGTGGAGTTTCTAGGTGGAAGCAACACACAAATTCTTCAATAAGAATTACAATAGAGACATGGATAACACAGAAGAAAATTCTAGCCAAGGTGCTTTGACATTTTCTATTAGCTCCTAGATTGTGAAGATTGTACATGAACAAGGAAACGACAAAGAATATGAGGTGGCACAAGGAAGATCAAGTAGATGATGGTAAATTGAGACATCCTGCTGATGCTTTAGCTTGGAAGAATGTTGATAAAATTTATCCTTGTTTTGCCGAAGATTGCAGAAATGTAAGATTGGGTTTATCAAGCGACGGATTCAATCCATATCTTTATTTGCAAACTTGTCAATGACTTGCTAGAAGCATTCGTCTTCGGATGAAGAGACATAGCCTAGACCTCTTCTGTACACATAGTAATTATCAGGTTTCCTCTTTGGTACATAAGCAGCCATAGTCGAAACTCGAGGACCTCGATCGAAGCAAAGTCCTTCCCCAAGTGCGAGATTGTATCCCCATTTTTCCATGAGGTTACGTGATTTTGAACTGTATTTAGACAAGTAAGGACCAGTCTTTTCATCGTTGCTATTATCCCTCGAAAAATTGTCTGGTAGCGGAGACATCTCCCCTTTACCAGAAATTATCTCCTTTTGACCCTTTATCTTAGTAGGATTGACCAGGGTTGTCCCGAATGAGCTTTGTATACGCTTCTTTATCAGGCGAGATGAATGGAGTGGCAAGTGTAAGTCGGGGTCATTATATAACCTCTTCATTACCTTATTAAGCGAAGGCGAGTACTCTAAACCGTTATTTATTTTAGTTTCGGCAAGTTGCCAATTACAACTACCGTCTGATGATTCTTCACCATTAAGATTGATCACAAAGGGTACAATATTATTCATTACAAAACTGCCATTGTAATCAAGCCCAGTTTTGGTATCAGCTTCTTCTTTGTTGTTTGTACCTTGGGCCAATGGTTCAGTATCAGATTCAGCACCGTAATGAAGGGAGTTGGTAAAATAATTTTCCAACCCCTTAAACAGTTGCTTATCTGCGACCACCGTCTTGACCTCACTATTAGCGTCTACATATTTAAGACACTGATGGAGGGTGGAGGGGACTATAACATTACTATGGATCCAAGATCGACCCAATAGTAAATTATAGGAAGTCTCTGCATCGATCACATAGTATGTGATCTCGGACTTCAGATTTACAAGCTGGAACTTCACTCGGATTTTACCCAATGGCCTAGATCCACTGGTATTGAATCCATAGATAACAGTGCCTGTAGAAGCTAACTTGCTGGCTAGAATTCTGAGATTATACATCAGTCAGAGTGGCATGATGCTAATAGCGGAACCCAGATTAACTTGGATCCGATTGACAATGCTGGAGCTAATGTATCCGGTAAAATACAAGGGCTGTCATGCTTCGAATTCCTTACTTGCATGTCCTCCTTGGTGAAAGTGATGTACGAGAATTGTTTGGCCATGAGGTTGCAATGTTGAGCTGACGACTCCGGTTCTTCACGGATCGGCTTGATCTGAGTGAGGAACACATCAAAATAGGCCAAGGCTTCTTGTAGAGCCTCCCTAGTGTCTTTAGATAAATGCAGTAACTTGTATAGAGTTATCCTCACTGGGATGTTAGCCAATTGGGCCATAACATTGATATGGTATGGAATGTTTGAACTTCCCGGTTTATCCCTCCTAATCAGGTGATTGAATCGAGACTGCTTCGGGTTCTGAACCTCTTACTGTTAGGGTTCTTTATCCTTCTGCTTAGCTACAGCCTCCTTTCGTTGAGGATTTTCTTTAGAAGGTTTGGTAGTGGTTGTGACCACCCCTATTCAACTGATTGATTAGCCACCTTGGGATAATTGAACTGATACTCGTTCCCACTTCTAGTGGCAAAGGCTGGTTCTCCGTTGGTAGCAAAAGCTTCATGCTCATCATCGGAAAGTGGGAAGGTGGGGATCCCTTGGTTATTTTCCTTCAGAATCGCTATGGTAGTGCAACAAGATTTTTCTTTGCTCTTGGATTTAGATTTCTTTTTGGAAGAAGACCATGTCCATTGCTCATCTTGAAGTAGATCGGGTGAACCCAAAGAATTTCACCGTTGGAGTCCGTGTGTGGCACTAGGCCTTTCTGGCATTGCCCGTGAGGATCTTCATTGACAGTCTTCATCTCTACTTTCATCACGGGTTCTGGTTGAAACCACATGAGAGGGATAGAGCCGAAGCTAATGCTCACTGTGTTCGCACCTACCTTCTTTTCCTTAGGTTGCTTTGCGGTGATAATCCCAATATCGACCAGGGCCTGGATTTTGTCTTTGAGCGTATAACATGTCTTGGTGGGATGATGTACCGCCCTATGGAATGCGCAGTATTTTGGATTTGTAATCTTCTTAGCTCCTTCGTAATTGGTGATTGGGGGTAGCTTGATCTTGTTGTTCTCTAACAGGTACTTGAAGATACCGGGGACCTCATATTCCTTGAAGGAGTATTCCTTCAGGAATTTTGGCTCAGAAGTCTTTGTTGCCTTTATGGTCATTGCTGCCACTGAGGTGATTGCTGCTTTGGTGCCTGTTGTTATGGCTGTCGTTGCTGTTGCGGTTATAGCTAGAAGGTCTGGTAGGAATCTACTACATTTGCTTGCGCCTTCCTTTTACCATGAGGGATGAAGTTCTGCTTTAGGGCATTAACCATCGATTGACCTCTTTCAGCCTTCTTCCTTTTAAGGAAGTGTTCGGCTTGCTCCCCATGCATCTTCAATTCTTTTCAAATCTTGGATGGTGCTATGCCCATAGCTTCCAGCACATCCAAAGAAAGATTGTTGTGACACGTTTGGAGGATGAATTCCTCCATGACTGGATCTCGACAGTTCATCTCTTTATTTCGAAAGTGCTTGACGAAGTTCTCGACCGATTCTCTATCCTTTTGCTTCTCATCAAAGAGTGTTCCGATTGACACTTAAGTGTCATCATCAAAGAAGTTGGTGAGAAACATGCTCTCCATGTCATCCCAGCTGTTGATACTTCTGGGCTTGAGATGGCGGTACCAATCGAAGGCAGCTCCGCGAAGGGTGCTAACGAATGACCGGACTATCAATGGTTCGTTACCGGAGATCATACTGAGGTAAGACTTGAAGTAAATCAGGTGATGAGTGGGTGACCCTCTTCCGTCGAGTGGCATGAAATTAATCAAGCTGAACTTCACCGGATACGGAATCGAATCCTATTCTCTTGGATAGGGACATGGGATACCGGTCTTCTTTACCTCTTGAGCAATCTTCAATGCGTTGATCTTGCTTTCCAGGTTTTTCATTTTCTCATCCACACTTGTATTTTTCTTTAAACAAATTTAAGGAGAAACGACTGGATCACCCCCAGCATTGTTACCCTTAGTGGGACCTCCCCCAGCGTTTTAGTCTATAAGAGGGGTACCAGCGTTGAGATTTTCATCTACGTTCGAATCGCTATTTTTATGATTAGTAGTGTTGTGACGATTGGATTCACCATGCTGATTTGATAAGGCTTTAATCTGTTGGTTAAGCATTTTCCTTATCTGTTGCACAGTCATTCCATCTCAAATTTGAAATTCTCTTTCTGTTTGGCCAGGGCAACTTTAAGGATTTTGGCCATTTTTTCGGTGTTGATCATGAACGCTTCACGGGATTGTCTTATGTTAGACATCATATCGTCAGAAGCGATAGCAAAGTTAGCATCTGATGTATCATCATTTGAGGAGTGACCTCTATTTGGCCTAGGTCTTCTAGTTTCTAACTGTAACCAAGCGATGCGTTGAGATGCCTTCGTGAAAAAGTAAAGGCTGAAATGCCTTATCGACTTTCCATTATTATCCACATTGATGGTAACTTCTGGAAGCTCATCATCATGACCGACATATTTCTTCTTGTAGAAGTGCATTGATTTAGATTTAGACACTTTGGTGGAGATTCTTGTTGGACCCTAGAGGGGGGTGATTAGCGTCTTATGCTAATCTAATCTGATTTTATGCCAACTAAAACTACTTAACAAATTATTCTTGCAAGAGAGATATACAATATGTTACAAGCAAGAATAAGCAATACGAACAAATGAATATATCTTAGCAATGAGATATTACAAATATATGAGCAAGGATATATAAACTAACACAATGATAAAATGAACAATCTACAAAAGAAATATGGCAATATAAAGAGCAATACACAAAGGCGATATAAGATATGAAAACAAGAATAAGAACGCCAATGCAATCACAAACAAAACGATATGATTACAAAGTTCAGTCTTCACGACCTATGTCTCCACTCCTCACCTCGAGGAGATCTCCACTATCACAACCGGGTTTTCTACATTTACCCGAATAACGTTTACACCTCACAATACGGTTTTCTAGTTTACCGAAAACTCTACAACTTACACACTCTTGCAATCCCACTCTACACCCTCTCAAGTGTTGAACTAGACGTGTCTCCCTCAAGTGCTCGGTTACAACCTCTCCCTAGGTTCGTCAACCGATGCCACTCCTCTTGGGACGATCCCCGATTCTCGCCACACACTTCTCTCGGTGTACAAGTGTATTACAAAGTGAATCTCACAATAAGCATAATTACAATAAATGATTGTTCTCAAATATGGATGAGAACACAATGAAAGCTCAAATCTTGTGGAATTGATTCACAAAACCGAAACACTCAAATGTTTAAAAGCTTATAAACACACTTTAAACAAAATTAAACCCTTGATTAAAACTTTGTTAAACCTCTTGGATTCTTGTGAAAACTGAGGTATAAGGGGGTATTTATATGAAACCCCAAAGCCAAGAGAAAGCCAAGAAAAGACCAAAAACCCAGCTCAACAACGGCTCTGGGAACTAGCCGTTGGAGCAGATTTGACAGTGCGGCGGTTGACCGCGAAGGTCATCAAAGCAGAGAAAACTTCCAGAGAGTTCAACGGTCGACCGTGGTGGTCGACCGTGGGAATTTTCAGCTTGACGGTCAACTGTGGCAGTCGATCGCAAAAGTTTCTGCTGCATTCTGAGGGAAAAACAAGGGCGCGGTCGACCGTGGCGGTGGACCATGAACTGATATATGAAATTTACAGGTTTCAAAAAGGACTTCCCAAATGTAAAATATCATTATTTTGCAAAATAGTCCAAAACACGAAAATGTAAACATATGAATTTTGATATTTAGGCTAAACCATGTTTTGAAACTTTGCACAATGATTATGTAGACTTAATAAACTATGTATATGATTATTGTTAAGTCCAAAAACTAAGAATACAATATTTTTACAAATACAATAGAAAATGAAACATATGAGTATGTATATGAAAATATATTTGTTTCATATCTAAGTAGTTAAACCAAATCACAATAATAAATATGAAATATGTAATTTCATATTTATAAATATAAAAACCAAAACTTGTGTTGTATATATATACATGACTACATATATATACAAGGAAACCAATAAAATGTGTGTGTATATGATATTGAGCTTAGAGTATCTAACACACATAATATAAAACCTAAACTAGATTACCCAAGCCGATCTTGATCTTCAATAAGCTTGACTTGGTACACTATGCGGATGAAGCTGAACTTGGATCTTGAACTTGAATTGCATAGACTTCACTCCACAATTCCACCAACCTCCATTGGATATGATCGTGTATGCGCAATTCCATCCATCCTCCAACATGTTGTTTGTCTACAATAAATAGAAATACACAAACACTAGACAAACAACATTAGTGATAAATTGTTTGTTAAACATCATCAAAACAAAGAGGCCAACAATTATTTCATATACCGAGACCCTCCATGGAGCGGTCTTGGGGCAGCTACACTCTGATAATACTGTCCTGATTAACCTCTCACAAGGATAGTGAGAGTCTAATACTGGGTACTCCTCTTTTGATATTTATTCGTACCCCTAGCCTGATAGTACAACTCATCGACATTGTGGTCGGAGTAACCTATCTGTTGTTTACTTAAATTTTTAGGTACAACGTCATCCTCTATCGGACACGTTTTCTTATGAATAAGTAACACCTTGCTAGAGTTCACAGGAGTCACACATTTGGAATCACACCCTCATGAGGGTGAAACCCTAACGGGCTCCTGATTCTCGACACACACTCCCAAGTGGGTGGTTCTAGAAATTAATTTGTTAGGAGGGTGCGTACGACCCCCAGTCTGAATAGTTGCTTGGGAATTATTCAGTAGACCCAAGCGTTCCTTAACAGAAGTTTTGTTTCGATCTTTATGTAGAGGACCAAGGCGATCCTTTAACGAAAACCTAGACTTAGAGAGATCCACACTACCGTAGGGCTTCACCGGAGATGCGGGGGGTAAGGGGGATGGGATCAGAAATTGAAGGAGGCTGGGAAGCAGCCTTGGAGATGAAATTAGATGAGAGACACGACTGGTGTCTGTCCCCAAGTGGAGGCATCTTGGCTGTTTTCGGTGCCATTTTTGGCGTTATTTTGGCCTTTGGCACCTAAACTTACTTGAATTTTGGTGATTCATTGACCACCTCTTCCTTTTATAGCTCTTGTACCTTTTGCACAAGGATCTGTGTGTATGTAAGAAGTGTACGGCGCTTCTAGATGCGCTCCTCAAGAGTAGAACGAGTTTGTTTAACACGAACCCATTTGTTAGTTGATGGTTGGGAGGAGGAACCCATTTCTTGTTATGGCAATGACTTAGTGGTTTGGCACCTTTTAAATTTTAAGTCTACTTGATAGCGGAGTCAATCCACATGCTCCAAAGCTTTGGCGAACTGACAGGTAAGACATTAGCGCCGCCTCTGACGAGCCCTCTTCGTCAGAATTAGTGCGCCTGTAACGGGAAACTCCTTAACTTGTTAGGAGTTATCACGAGCATCATATCTAGCTTCCTTAGACACCGGGGAGGAGTCTTCAATAGCAATTGGGTGAAGATCAACATCCTGGGCCTTCAGATCCGAAGACCAACGAACCTTCTTTAGGGAAGTGGTCTTCCTACGCTTGCAAGGAGAGGAAGATCTGGATGAGGAGGAAGAGACATATTCCTCGAACTTCTGCTGGTCGAATTCATACTCGACCTCTTCATCAATCGGGATCTTGATCATCAGCTACGACACGATAGCCTCAGTAGTAAGGCTGTTAGCTCCTACTGTGGTCGCTAGCGTGTTTGCATCGAAAGATGATTTCTTTGAGGAATTCATTACAACTTCAAACATTTACAATGAATTCAATAGAGGAGTCTTTTTATGAGATCTCTCTACACAAATGAAATTGAAAAATTATAACTTTCTGGAAATTACACGTAGATAGATTTTTTATCAATCTTCTGCTTGCGTAGGATCTTTACCGATGCTGGGGTTTATCCGTGGACCACCAAATAATCAGATCCGATTGATTTCGTTGCCTCGCGAAGGAGATAAGAAATTAAAGTGAATATCTTAGAAATAGTGAGATAAACACTCTTCTCGAGATCACAGCAATGATGCAATCTCAAGGGAAGCGGATGAACGCTGAAGGGGTGTAGATCTCTCGAACCCTCTTCCTTTTTGTCGAAGAACTCACCAAGAACTCACTTCCTCTTTGCTGAAATTCATGCTCCTCTACTGTTCAAAATAACAAGGCTTCGCTAACCGCTCTAAATTCCCAATCCCCGTGAATAAAGACCCTAGGTTTATATTTATAGGCTTCAGAAGCTCTATTTTTAGATAAGAAGAATAATTTGATCTTATTCTCAGTTGTAACTACTTAATCACGTTCAAAGGTAGCCTCCAACCAGCTGGATAGGCTCTAGACTGAAGGAATCTCAAAATCTTATCAAAAAATAGGTTTTCGGGAAGTTATATGGGCTAAAACAGGTTTTCTGGGGGTGAGACACTAATGGTGTCTTGGCCATGGGCTGAGACACGAATGGTTTCTCAGCCTTGGTCAAGACAGCAGTGGTGTCTTGGCCGTTGGCCGAGATGCCGTTTGGTGTGCTTCAATTATTTCACCTCTAATTCTCATGTCTGATCTCGGAATAACGTGATTCGAGATGTGTTGGAAAGATGGCAAAGAGATCTACAACCTCCACAGGGCAAAACACATGTGGAGTGAACAAGACACGAGTGGTTCTTCTCCTTTCATCGGTGAAATAAAACACCCGGTCGATTAGTTTCTTTGCTATTTTGCTATCCCGTTAACTCGTATGTTTCATCAACTCGCTTCATGCGCTGGTTAGCTTCCTCATAGCATTAGATAATCCTCGTTGACTTGGATAATGACGTTCATCATATTTTCTCCATGTTGAGCTACGTGCGAGAACCTATAGGTAATTTTTGACGCCTACACATCGCAACCGAATGGTGTTGAAGAGAGAATGAACAAAACGTTGACAGAGCGTGCGAGGAGCATGTGCTTACATGAAGGTCTACCAAAATTTTTTGGACAGACTCGGTGCATACAACAACGTACTTAATTAATCATGAGCCATCAGTCCCACTAGACTTTAGGATTTTAGAAGTGGTTTAGAGTGACAAGAATGATATCAAATTACCCTAGAGGGGGTGAATAGGATATATTCTAATCTAATACAATATTAATACCAATTAAAAACTTATTAATTATATCCTAGCATATATAAAATACAACAAGTTATATGAGCTAGGATATGCAATATAAACAAAGGGCGATATAAATAAACACAAATATGCAAATGAGATAGTGCACAAATGGACAATACAAACACATGATATAATCACGAAGTTCGGTCACTCTCAACCTACGTTTGTGTTCCCCACTCCCGGAGAGAATCCACTATCACAACAGGTTTTCGATGTTCACCCAAAATGTTTACACCTCACAATCGGTTTTCTAGCTCACCAAAAACTTTCACAATCTCACACATTTGTAACCACACAATACAACCTCAAGTGTTGGCCTCTCACGTATCATCTTCCTCAAGTGTTCAGAGTTATCACCTCTCTCTAGGCTTTACCATTAACCCCACTTCTTTTGGATTTGACCATGTCTCTCACCACACACTCCTCTCAGTGTCCTTGTGTATTATAATTTTATCTCACAATAATAGCACAATAACAAATGGTTTATTCTCTAAACAAGATGCGAACACAATTAAGTCCCCACTCAATGATACACGCTCACAACCCTAATTATACTATGTATGAAAATACTTAAACTCAAGTGGGTGTGTGTAAATAATGAGTAATAGCAACGAAACTAAACTCAAATTGATCTAGCAAATAAATGAAACAATTAAAGTATGAACAAACTAGATAAAAGGAGTTTAGAAAACTTCTCAAGCAAAGAGATGTAAAAGGTTGAGGATGGGCTGTGACACCCCAGGGTTCACACAGGGCTGCAGTACAAGGTGAAACCCGGATTGTCAAACCTGCCAAGCACCAAACACTAGGCTATGACATGTTTCACCATCACGGTCACCATCTCTCTAGTGGAATCAACAAATAGGTGAATATATAAAACATGCAAATAATAGAAGTAGTACAAAATCAGATATGCACAGAAGAAGTATATCAATAAATGAGCCTAACTGAAATAAAATGGAAATATCTCCAAGTCTGGAATAAATCTAAATACAACGAGTAAAATAAAATCTCACTAAGGCACTCAGCCTCTACAAAATGAATAAAACTCTAAAGTCTGAACAATGAACATAACTATACAGTAGAGCTTTAGCTGCTAAGACTGTGTGATGGTGACTATGCTAAAACTCCGTCATCCTGCGGCTCTCCGAAACTCTAATTAACCTGAAAGAGACAATTTGAACAAAAAAATAACAACAAGAGCGTTAGAGCACTACAACAAGATCATTTCCATCCGCCCCCAGGGGAAGGGCTGCTAGATGAAGTGGAGGCTCTACCTATTAAGCATAGTCTACCTAGATTATTTTCCCCGTATCTAGTAGAGTTAATGTTTAGACACCTACAAGATGAGACGTAGTATGTTGAGAGAAATAATCCAAACAAGAAAACCCTCATATATATACCATATGTCTCAAATTGTAGACACCTAAACATTAACACCGTACTAGAGACAAACAATCTAATGAAATCAATAGTTAGAAACCCACAATACGAGACTGGTAAGTCGAGTGAAATAATCCAAACAAGGAAACCCTCTTGTATATACCATATGTCTCAAATTGTGAATCGCTAAATATTAATTCCAAAACTAAGAATAAAAGAATACAAGAAAGATGATACAGGAAATGCTACATCATACATCTCCAAAAATGTCCTATCAACTCCTCATACTACCCTTAGTGGGCAAAACCGATATCGATATACTATCTCGTATAACTAAGTTTTGAAATACCTTTACAATGGATCATATCGATGATGTACATATTCACTAACTTTTAGGTTATTTATCAAATCGTTCTTCTCTGGAATTCATCAACTCATTGCACCCTTTGTAGGCATATAAAATTGCTTATAGGTCCCTTAGCTCAGCTCGGCACAAACCGACAAACCAACGAGGCAACGAGATTGACTAATCGCACGCAAGCAACGGAATACGTCCATTCGCGTGCGGGATCAAGCCAAGTGTTCGAAGAGTCAACGAGTCATCCAACCAAGGGCATACTCGGACGAATCACGATCGAATCAAGATCGGTTTCAGACTCAAATTCAGAAGTGGATTTACTGCCTAATCGGGATCCGGATTTACTGCCAAATCAGGTCAACGAATCAAGTCTGGATAAATCAACCACAAAATCGAATCCGAACCTATCAACCGCAGAACCGGAAAACGGGCACAAAGAGGCAAAACGACAAACACCTGGAGGTCGGCTCACCGAGCCACCAAGGAGGCTCAGTGGCCGAGCCACCAAGTGGTGGCTCGGCCGAGCCACCTGGTGGCCGAGCCACCTATAGGTGGCTCGGTGGCCGCCGAGCCACTTGTGGCCGGCCACCCTGTGCCCAAGGCACAGTGAGGGTAGCCTATAAATAGGTCACCCCCTTGTTCATTTGAGAAGGTTGGATTTTGGAGGAGGCGAAGCCCTGCAGGATTGGAGACTCAGATCTAAAAAAGATCTCAACTTTGGGACATCAAGGACTTGCTCATCCAGATCTGGTGCTCGGCGATCATCAACGTCAAATAAGGCAGGTGTTCGGGAGGATCGGATCTCAGATCTACGTTGCTACACTCCGGATCAAAGCTTGGTCTTTGATCCCGAGATTTGGACGATTGTTTCCTTGGTGAAACAATCCTCCCCGGCTATTATTTCCTTGGTGAAATAATACCCGTTGTACTACGTAGATCCGACCGGATCTAGATCGCGCGGTGGTCCACGGCAAACAACCCCGGCGCAGGCAAAGAACCCACAAAGCGAGCGACCGCAAAACAGGAGCTCGTGATTCGTTCGACAAACAAGGAAACAAAGTTGTAATTTTCATTTCTTTTCAATTTGATTTTCGTTGTAACCGGATCTTATAAAAAGACCGGATCTTTGTAATCGATAGACTATTACAAGAGTGTACAATGGAATCATTAATGAAGAAAGCAACAATTTTTCCCGCGAACACCCTTGTGCGGACCAGTAAATAGATATGTCAAATCATCACACTCTTGTTCGGACCAATAACTAGATATATAAGTTCATCGCACGATAACTAAGTATGTCAATTCATCACACTCCTGTGCGGACTGGTAACTAAGTATAATAACTCATCGTATAACCATGCGGACCAATAGTTACGTATATCAACCTCTACGCATCTTCGTGCGAACCAGTAGATAGGTATATCAACCTCTGCGCATCTTCGTGCGGACTAATATAGAAGTGTAGTCCATCCGCGGTCACATTGTAGGACCCGACTAAAGCACTCGGAGTGTAGCCCATCCGCGGTCTCATTGTGGGACCTGACTAACTCCACCCAACCATTTATAATTATAATGTATATACTATAATAGTTGTTACTCTTAAACTGTTTGAAAACCCAAAACGATGTGGTCATATGTACTCGAACCCTGTACGTGTACTCCTCGAGCTACGCGTGAATTATCAGCTCAACGTGTGACAAAAGTATGTTAATACAACATAATCTAAGTGTACGTGCATATATCTCGGTGTGTGTCCATATCTGGTGTTCACCATCATCCTAAGTGTTAAACAACTCTTAAACATGTGATAATCACATTTTATTACAATTTTATACCCTTATTATCTATTTTATATGAATAGATATGTCATTAATAATTGTTTTTATCTTTAATTGCAGGTTAGTGAAGAATAAAGCCCAAGATCTCTTATCTCAACAAAAACCCATGAATTAAATGAAGAACACAAGCAAGAGTTAAAAAGCCCAAGTCCAGAATCAAGCCGAGTAGCTTGTAGAAGCCAGAGAAAATAAAAAAATTAAATATAAAAAAATGTATTCAAGATAGTTGGACGTAAAGAAACGACGATATCTCCCAATCCGGAAGACAGAATTTAACATATAATATATGAAAATCGCCTATCTCGACGAGACGAAGTCAACCGTAAAGTTAGAATTTTTATTAGAGTATCGATGCCAGCATCGATCCGGGCATCGATGCTTGTATCGATACGAAGTCATCCAGATTTCATTAACGGCCGAAATTACGTTCTTGGGGCTCAGGTTTGATCCAAGGGCTCTCATTCACTGATGTTTACTATAAATAGGGGTTGAGAGTGAGGGGTTAGAGGTGTGAAAATTTTTGTAACTCCTTTTGGAGAGGAGGGCTACTCTTAATTGAGAAGGCCTTCCAAATTTATAACTTTTTGTTATAATTAATAAAATAATTTTTTTCCACCACTTTAAATTTTTCTCTTCTTCTCTTTGTTGGATGATGAAGATGAAGATGAAGATGGAGATTAATTTGAATGTTTGTTTTTCTTATTTCTCTTTTATTGCTTATTAGTTTAGATTTATTTTCATACTTGTAATTAGATTTTATTTTCTTGTTTAAATAGCCAAGAGGCTAGAACCCTCTTTCCTTATATTTATTTCATACTTATAGATTAGATTTATTTCATGCTTATAGAGTAGATTTATTTTTTTGCATTTAATTCTTGCAATTTATTTTGTAGTTTAGATTTTACAATTTATTTTGTAGTTAGATTTTAATTTCTTATACTATTCACCTTGAGGCTAGAACCCTCTTGGGTTTAGTTTTTTTTTTGTTTATTTTTATTTTTTTTGATTCGCCTTTAGGCTAGAACTCTCTAGGGAATCACCTTCTTCTAAGAAGTGGATTCAATTCTAGATTACCCATATCTTTAATTGAATCCGCTATCTTTACATTCTTGATTTTTATTTGTTCTTGATTTTTCCTTCTTGCCTTGTTGATCACATTTATATTATCACTTCCACTCTCAAATATATTCATTTACACAATCATTTTCTTATTTGTCACGTACACAACATTAAGAACCGATTTTATATTTTCTCCTACAAAACACCTTCCTCGTGGATCGATATCTTTATACTATAACTTGACACGGTTGTGCACTTGTAATATTTTTTGTACATGTTTATGCCGCATTAAGTTTTTGGCGCCATTGCCGGGGAATGTGCTTAAGTAGGTTTTAATTATTTTGGTTCTTTAACTTGTGTGTTTATTGTGAAGGAAACACTTGGAGCTTGAAGATCGCGGATTGGAGAACTAGGATTTGAAGATTTGCTTGTAGGTAATTCTTCTTTCTAGAATTTTTAATTCCACCCTTTAGCTACTTCTTCACAATTAGAGACAATTAGGACTTAAAAAAAAAGAGATTTTATTTTTGTTGACCATAATAAAATTCACCCTCCACTTTGACATTTACTAACAAGATAATAAATTCAAATAATTTCCCCTTTCTCATTTGTTTGATTGTTAACCCTAATTAAAAAAAATTTCATCCTTTTTAGTTGCTTTTAATTCATAGGGTTGCATTTCATATTGTTAGTAGGAATTCACCAAGTGATTTGAGCATCTTGATTTGGCACACACTTAAAAATATTTTTAAGGGTAAAACCCCATATTCAAGATAAGGTGAGGGATTTTATCACCCTTCCCTTAGCCCAAAAATAACTAATTCCTCACTACACCACCCAAGCCTAATAAAACTCATTAGACGTTGGCCCTAAGGATTCGAGCTCAATAAGGAACAAAAAATCCTTAAGTGAATCGGTTTAAGTTTTCTTGGATTAGTTGGTGTCTAAGGCAAGGTTTAGGGGTTGTGTAAAGCGCTCCGTAAGGAACGAGGTACTTAATTGATCTCTGATCACCCTCTAGTACTATCCTTACCTAGCTAACTACCCGGGTAAAACTTTGATCTTTTCACTTTAGAAGTTTTTGGTTAGGAGCTAGTCTAGTTGAGTTAGAGTGATTGAAAAGTGATTGATTTTGATTTGTATAGTTAGGATTTTCCTCTTTTTCCATTCTCTCCTCATTAAAAAAAACCTAACTGTTATAATAATAAAAAAAGTATAAAAAGAAATAGTTTTGGTGTATGCAACCGTGGATTAGGGATAATACACATCGATTAATTCGCTTTGAATCAATCATAGAAATGCCGTATCCTAATCCACCCGTTCTTCAAGATATGTGCTATCCCATTAGGAATGCAATCCCCTCTTATATTAGGCTCCCCGAAACAAATGGAATAAATTTTGAGCTTAGACCGTATTACATAAACATGCTTCCCAAATTCCTTGGAAATGAAACAGAAGATGCATATATTTTTATCTCAAAATTTAAGGAAGTGTGTATTATGATTAAAATGAGAGAATTAACAGAAAATGTGATCAAACTCAGATTTATTCCATTTGCTCTCAAAGACAAAGCAAAAAAATGGTTGTATAGCTTACCTGTAAATTCCATCACTACTTGGGAGGAATTTATCACCGTTTTTCTTAAGAAATTTTTTCCTATCCATAAAATAGTGAAGCTAAGAAACAGCATCATGAATTTTTAAATTATCCCAGGAGAACCTTTTTGGAAGTATTTTGACCGATTTAAAGATCTTCTTATCCAATGTCCTCATCACGGTTTAGAAAAAGCGATTGTGCCAAATAATTTATGAGGGATTAGATTATTCTGCAAAAACTTCCTTAGAATCAATGTGCTGCGGGGATTTTATGAGAAAAAATACCGACGAAGCTTGGGAATTTCTAGAGTCTATCCGAGAAAACAATGCAACGGGAACACTGTGATGACAGGGTTTCATCAGTTCCCCATTCTAAGTCTAGTGGTCTTTCCTTGGAGTCAAACATTACTTCTGAAGCGAAGATGGCGACAATTCTGCGAAGGTTAGAAGCCTTAGAAATTAATGAATGAGCTCTAGCTCAAATCAATCATGTTTCTGCCCCAGGATGTCATAATTATCAGTCTCCTACCCACGTTTCAGAGGAATGTCCTCTCCTAGGAAACAACCATGCATTAGAACAGATGAACGCTATATTCCAGCGCCTTAGAAATGATCCATTTTCTCCAACCTATAATTCAGGTTGGAGAAATCATCCTAACTTTGCATGGAATCAAGGAAATTCTCCCGAAACTCAAAACTTCACTCCCGCTTCGACCCAACATTTTCCTAGGGGAAACATAGTTCCTTTCAATTCTCATCCATAATTTCAATAACCCAATCTGCCGTATTAAAATCAGTCTCTTCTTCATTAAGTTGTAATTCAGACTCATCACAATCCAGATCAGGACAACCGTCTCAATGTCTTGGAAAGAGGTTTGGAAACCATAATTAAGGCCTTCACTCAAACCACGAATATGTTGACTCAAACGTCTAGCACTCTGAATTCCTTCATGCAATCAACTGGACAAATGCTCAACTCTAACACTCAAGCTATAGCTAGATTAGAATCCCAACTTGGTCAACTAGCTAGTGCCGTGAGTGAAAGAGAGAAAGAAAATTTTCCGAGTCAATCCGTGGTCAACCCTAAAGACACAGAATGCAGTTCATCCTATGAAGCTCAAGTGAATGCAATCCATTCACTTGGGTCAGGTAGACAGGTCGATAATCAAGTGAGAACTCCTCCAAGTTAAACTTTTGATCCAATACAAATTCCTTCTCCTTCTCCTTCTGATGAATCTATTCAACAATCACCCCCCTTAGATGACCAAGAACCTAAACCCGAACCTGAGCCTGCTTTTGATAGATTTAGACCAGTTGCTCCCTTTCCAGATAGACTAAGGCCTAGGAAACACTCTCCTCAGGAGGAGAAGATCCTAGAAACATTCAAGCAGATTAAGGTCAACATTCCTCTCTTAGATGTAATTAAACAAATTTCATCTTATGCTAAATTTTTAAAAGAATTATGCACTAAGAAGAGGAGAATAAATGTTTCAAAGAAAGTCTTTTTAGCAGCCAATATCAATGAAATGCTATCAAATCCTATACCTTTGAAATGTAAAGATCCAGGTTCCCCCATCATTTCATGTATCATTGGTAATACTCACATTGATAAGGCGCTTTTAGACATAGGGGCCAGAGTCAATTTGATTCCATATTCAGTTTACCAGCAATTGGGTCTAGGTGTACTAAACCCAACCAGATGCACCTTACAGTTGGCTGATAGATCTGTTAAGGTCTCTATGGGTGAGTTAGAGGATGTTCTGATTATGGTTGGAGATTTTATTTTTTTAGTAGATTTTATAGTCTTAGAAACACAGCCTGTTTCCAATCCCAAAGGACAAACACCTGTTATCTTAGGATGACTTTTCTTAGCCACTTCTAATGCTCTCATCAACTGTAGAATTGGTCAAATAAAGCTATCCTTTAGGAATTTGACTGCTGATCTTAACATTTTTAATCCAGGGGACCAGCCAAATAATCAGCCTCTAGAAATAAATTATATTCAGGAAAGATCAGAAGAAGAAGAAGAAGAAGAAGAAGAGTCTGATTTAAGTTTTGAGGAAATTTTTCATGAAGAGTTTGAGTTTTTAGAAGAAGCAGATCAGGTTCTTGAGAATAATAAAACTGTGTTAAACATTTGCTGTTTGGAATTAAATTTTGAAGAACTCTTTCTTCATGAACTTAGATTCTTGGAGAATAATTAACAACTAAATTTTTAGAACTCTACAGAAGAATTGGTTGTTAGAAAATAAAACTTCACAGTACAAGAGTCTAAGTTCATTAAGAAATACAAAATGCATGACACCAATAATACCTACCTTACTTTATTTCAAGAATTATTGAGCACTCCGAAATGCTTGGAATTTTACATTATTGATTATATCATTCTGAATTTATTTAAAATCCGGAGAAGAATTTTTAACAATAAGGTAGGATTCATTGTAGAATACGAGCTCTTCGTGTTGAACACTTCATTCTACATTATTTGTTTTATTTATTTCAGAATAATAAAAAGAATATATTCTTCTTTTATTTAAGAGTTTCTTGTTCAGTTGTAAAAAAACAGAAAAAAAGGAAAAAAAAGAAGAGAATAATAAATTTTTGTTTCTATCCTCCTCAGATCAAAGGTAATTGCAGATTTTTATCAGCTGATCAAATGTAGGTACTTCACTTCTTATCTGCTTCACTTTGTGCATCATGGAGTTTGCATTGAGGATAATGCAAAATTTAGGTGTGGGGGTGGGAATTAGTTTTTTTTTTTACATTTTTAGTTGCTTTTTTGTCATTTTTTCCTTTTCCTTAAAAAAAATTTATAAAAATATCGTCACTTGCCAAATTGATAGAGTTATGTAATAATTGATTTATTTGATAAATTTTAAATTTTCAAATCTCTAGTTTGTTATTTACTCAAGTTTACCTTTTATGATAACTCTAAATAAATTACTTAAGAAATAATTTTCAAAGTAGTATACTTCACTTAAGCCTTAACTTAGATTTTTATTTAAAATAATGGGATTTATGCATGCTTAGCTTAGAGTTAAAAATAATTTTTCAAAGTGTCTTGACTTACATATTTTTTAGAATATATATACATATACATATAAAAAAAATTACAAAAGAAGAGTGCGAAAAATGGGCACCAAAAGAAAAAAACTCTTAAATTTAAGGTGATTATATCTTATAAAGCCTAAGTTGACCGAGTAATTAAGCTCAAGGAGTATTTCCATATTTAATGACCTAAGCCCAATTGGGTTGGGATCTATTGGCCCAAAACTCGTTAAATAGTCGCTTAGAAAGCCCGTTAAAGTAGAAAAAAATCACCAAGGAAGAAAGAGTTAAATAATAATAATAATATAAAAAATATATATATAAAAATAAAATTACAAATAAATGTTTTAGTTATATTTGTATATATGGTCTTGGAAAGTATTTTAGATCAAGCAACTTGAATATTATTTTAAACAAAGAGTTAGCATGTTCTTTTCAAAACTTTTAAATTAAATTTCTAAGTTTGGCTTAGTTTTGTATTGCTATAATGAGAAGATTTTCTAGGAAATTTACCTTCAAGTTATTTATAAAAATGTTTCTTGAGTGATAACTAGCTTCAATTAGATTGTCTAAAGTTATTAAGTGAATTTAGTTATTTACTGACTTCTTAAATTTGGCAAGTAGACTTAATTTTATGGGTATATTCACTGTAAACCCTCACGAGAGTACAACTCGTCCACTAGGGTAACCTAGGAGTTTAAAGGCTTGTTGTATGTGCTAAATACAACTGCGATTCTTGAAAAAGTGAGTTAGGTCTTCTTTTATTTTTCTTTCTTTGCTAGAAGACTAGCAAAAGTTTAGGTATGGGGGTATTTGATAATCATATTTTATTATAATTTTATACCCTCATTATCTATTTTATATGAATAAATATGCCATTAATAATTGTTTTTATCTTTAATTGTAGGTTAGTGAAGAATAAAGCCCAAGATCTCTTATCTCAACAAAAACCCATGAATTAAATGAAGAACACAAGCAAGAGTCAAGAAGCCCAAGCCCAGAATCAATCCAAGTAGCCTGTAGAAGCCGGAGAAAATAAAAAAATTAAATATGAAAAAAATTGTATTCAAGATAGTTGGCCGCAAAGAAACGACGGTATCTCCCAATACGGAAGGCTGAATTTAACATATAATATATGAAAACCGCCTATCTCGAGGAGACGAAGCCAACCATGAAGTCAGAATTTTTATTGGAGCATCGATGCCAGCATCGATGCGGACATCGATGCCTGTATCGATGCGAAGTCATCTAGATTTCATCAACGGCCGAAATTGCATTCTTGGGGCTCAAGTTTGATCTAAGGGCTCTCATTCACTGATGTTTACTATAAATAGGGGTTGAGAGTGAGGGGTTAGAGGTGTGAAAATTTTTGTAACTCCTTTTAAAGAGGAGGGCTACTCTTAATTGAGAAGGCCTTCCAAATTTATAACTTTTTGTTACAATTAATAAAATAAATTTTTTCACCACTTTAAATTTTTCTCTTCTTCTCTTTGTTGGATGATGAAGATGAAGTTGAACATGGAGATTAATTTGAAGGTTTGTTTTTCTTATTTCTCTTTTATTGCTTATTAGTTTAGATTTATTTTCATACTTGTAATTAGATTTTATTTTCTTGTTTAAATAGCCAAGAGGCTAGAACCCTCTTGCCTTAGATTTATTTTATGCTTATAGATTAGATTTATTTCATGCTTATAGAGTAGATTTATTTTTTTGTATTTAATTCTTGTAATTTATTTTGTAGTTTAGATTTTGTAATTTATTTTGTAGTTAGATTTTAATTTCTTGCACTATTCACCTTGAGGCTAGAACCCTCTTGGGTTTAGTTTTTTTTTTTTTGTTCATTTTTATTTTCTTTGATTCGCCTTTAAGCTAGAACCCTCTAAGGATTCACCTTCTTCTAAGAAGTGGATTCAATTCTAGATTACCCATATCTTTAATTGAATCCGCTATCTTTATATTCTTAATTTTATTTGTTCTTGATTTTTCCTTCTTGCATTGTTGATCACATTTATATTATCACTTCCACTCTCAAATATATTCATTTACACAATCATTTTCATCTCTCCACAATCACATTCACTCATCACTCCTATTTGTCACGCACACAACATAAGAACCGATTTTATATTTTCTTCTACAAAACACCTTCCTCGTGGATCGATATCTTTATACTATAACTTGACACGGTTGTGCACTTGCAACATTTTTGGTACATGTTTATGCCGCATCAACATGGTATTATAACAGTATAAGATCGAGAACTCTCTTGAAGATCAAAACAATATTGAACAAAATATGCACGGCCAAAAACAAGGGTTGGAAGTTGACCGCCGCCTTGCATCGATCGACCACGACAGGGTCCAGGGGTTGCCCAGGCTTCTGTCTGGCTCGTGCACTAGTAGAAAATCGACCAAACTAGACGGAACAATCTAGACAGAAAAAAATTACGTCTAGTTTGGAGCAAACTAGACGGAAAATTTCCGTCTAGATTGTTCCGTCTAGTTTGGATCAAACTAGACGGAAAATTCCGTCTAGTTTGACAAACGAGACGGAACAGTCAACCTAGACGGAATTTCATCTAGGTTTCTCCAACCTAGACGGAAATTCCGTCTAGGTTGAGTCAACCTAGACGGAAATCTGTCTAGGTTGACTGGTCAACCTAGACAGAATTCCGTCTAGGTTGACCAGTCAACCTAGACGGAATTTCCGTCTAAGTTGAGGTAACCTAGACGGAAATTCCGTCTAGCTTACCTAAGGCAAACTATCAAGTTTGCCCAGAGTAAATCAGCCGCCACCCCCCCCCCCCCATTCTCTCTCAACCCTCTTACTCTCCCCCTCCCGACCCCGTCCCGACCCCCCCTCCTCCGGCCTCCCCCCCCCGCTCCCCGTAGCTCCCCCCTTCCCCGACCCCCTCTCCTTCGGCCCATCCCCTCCCCTTTCTCCCTTCGCTCAGCCCCCCCCGCCCCCCTCGGCCGCCCTACTCTCTTTTTTTATCTTTTTTTGTTTTTTTTTTTTTCCTTTTATTTTTTTGAATTTTTTTTTTTCACCTTTCCGCGCCAACCCCTCCTTCACCCCCACCTTTCCCCCAGCCCTCCATCCCCCCTCCCACCCCCCCTCCCTCCCGACCCCTTCCTCGCCGGCCCCCCGCCCTTTCCTGCCGCATCCCCCTCCCGACCCCCCCCCCTCCGCACCCCTCCCGAGCCCACCCATTCCCCCCCCCCTTCCTCACCCTCCATCCGTCCCTCCCCCCTCTGGGTAGCCCCCTCCCCCCCTACTGAGCTTCCCTCCCCCTCCCCCCCCTTCCCTGACCCTCCATCCTCTCCCCCCACGGCAGCCCCCCTCCCCCCCTCATGACCCCGGTCCCCACCCCCCTCTGAAGCCCTCCCAAACGCAGCCCCCCTCGCCAACCTCGACCTCCTTCGGCGGTGTCCGTTGCGGAAATCAGTTTAAAAGGTATGATTTTTCTACTGAGCTTTAGAAATTTTAATTTTATTATTAATTATTGTTGAATTTGGTTAAAAACCCTAATTATGTTGAAAAATAAACGAGTTCAATTCTGAAAATCCTAACTTAATTAAATACATGTTAATTCATTTGAACAACACTAGTTATCATTATTGAGTTTTAAACACTTATAAACCCTAACTCATTTAAGTTTCATTCGTGCTATAAGTATGTGTGATTATTTAAGTTTGTGATGTGAAAATATGTGAAATAATTTTTTGTAAAAAATAGAGTGATATATAACACATTATAAATTTTTATAATGTGTTATAATCCAATTTAGGTGAATAAAAAAATAACGTTATCCCTAGACTTCCGTCCAATAATTACATCCAATTATTTGGACTTATAATATATGATATACGACTCAGATTTGGGTAGGAGACGAAGTTTTCTCCTAAAAATGAGCGTTTATTTTATATTATAGGAATAAAAAAATTAGTACTGAAATTCGTAATTATTGGATCTGTCCTTCTCGGACGGGTTAGGAATATAGTAGTGCATACATCCAACTTTGTATACTTTGTATATTTTCATTCTTGAAAGTTTTGGCAGTACCTATTCGTTGTTCTCCGTGTACAATAAGCGTATGTTGTTCAACCCTTATCAACCCTTATTTTCATTTTCGAGAATTATCAACCCTTATTTTCATTTTCAACCCTTATTTTCATTTTGGCAGTACCTATTCGTTGTTCTCCGATTGAATGCATATATTGGGGTTCTCGTGCGTAGAGCGACCATTATCAACCCTTATTTTCATTTTCGAGAATTACCATGGACCGCATACGAGGCGATATGGACTGCGCTTATGGTAAGTGCATATTGTTTTAGATTTTCATTTATTAATAATTAGTGATTGTTATTAAATTATCCTTACTAAATGTGTATGTAAATCTACAGGACTGCTTCTGCCTTGAGGACTTTGAGGGGGCTTGGAATTATGTGTTTAATGTCAAGGTTGAAGCAGTCCTCAAACAATGGAGGTATGAGATCAAACATGAAACCTATGACAGGTATGAGGAGGACTGGCAGAGGTTTTTAAACCTCGATGACCGAGTTGACGAGATTTATTTCACGGCTCTCCTCATGTATTGGGACAGCGATGCCGCCAAGGTTAGTTTCATGAAATTTAGTTTATAATTTTAAGATATTATTTCATTTTATATTTACAGAATTTTTTTAAAGAATAAATCCACGATGGGGTCAGAAAATAGAAGAAAGAAGCTGCATGACCATCACTTGGGCTCACACTCCTACGCCAATCTGGAGGATGTTTATTGTCAAGATATGGTATATGTCATTTAAAGATTTAAAAGATCTTAATGTTTAGTATGATTATAAAATCTCATAATTTATAATATGACAGGGAAAATCATTAATGCCGATACACTTGAGGGCCAGAGCAAGAATGATTAATATTCTTATGTTTTTGTACATCATAACAAAACTTAGCTAAATGACCTTGACGGCCGCAAATAGAACACTTGTAAGTTTTGCTATACATGTGTGGATAATGAGTGGATGATTTTGATTTGGTCTTGGCACAAATGTTCATAAGCTTCTTATGGTTATTAATGCATATTTTCAAAGTTGAATCTAAAGATGAAATACTATTTTTCATAAGATTCAAATCTTCATTTTTAGGCACATATGCATTTTTAGAAGTAGAACATAAATAATCATTTATAAAGGAAGCAGTATTATTTTGTATGTTCTTTACTTCTAACATGGCATTATCTCTTTCATGAGTTAAACTAGCAACGTTTGAAGTTAAAGAAACATGATCCAATTTTAATTTTTCATTGTTTTCTTTAAGGATCACATTTTCATTAGAAATAGTTTCAAACTTAGATGCTAACAACTCATGATCGGATTTCAAAATTTCATGCTTGCTTTGTAAATTAATGAAATCATTTTGCAATTTGTTAAAGGCATGTAATAATTTTTCACTAGCACAAGCAAGTTCATCATTAGGTAAATCATTAATAGATTTGAACTCGCAAACCTCACTAGGGCTATCGCCTAGTGGCCGTGTGCATGATGCTCCACATGAACTTGAAGCGGGATCCTCCAAAGCTTGTCGGATCGCCTCCAAGTCTCCTTGATGTGCTTCTATAAATATCCATAAGGTGTAAGCACTATCAAAATGAACAAACTTGTTAGACATAGATGAGTTAAAAGCATTTAACAAATATTCTAACAAAATGTTGTTCATAGTAAACATGCGATGATCATTTTTATTCCACTTGGATTTCTCCAAAATGGGCACAATATAAGCATCATCTATAATTTCCCATAAATCAAAATGTTTAGATCTAACAAATAGTTTAAATCTAACACACCATTGGGCATAGGGGAAATTGTCTAATCTAGGAGCAACACTAGAATCATAGCCTAAACAAGATGCATCATTCATATTCATAATTTGTAAAAATATATGCAAGCAAGATACAAATAAAGCTCAAAAATAGATTAGCACAATAAGCTAACTTGGATCTTTAACTCAAGGCGATTAGACCTTAAATCAAAGAGCACCAAGCTCTGATACCAATTGTTAGACCCTAGAGGGGGGGTGATTAGGGTCTTATGCTAATCTAATCCGATTAAATGCCAATTAAAACTAATTAACAAGTTATCCTAGCAAGTATGAAATACAACAAGATATGTAAGCTAGGATAAGTAATATGAACAAGGGATATATCCTAGCAATGAGGTATATTATGAGTTATATGCAAGGATATGAAACTAAGGGTGATATAAACATAAACAAGATAGTGGGCAATATAATCAACAAGCAATATACAAAGGCGATATAAGATAAGAACATAAAATTAAGTGCGCCAATGCAATCACAAACAAACAATATGATTACGGAGTTCGGTCCCCACGACCTACGTCTCCGCTCCTCACCTCGAGGAGATCTCCACTATCACAACCGGGTTTTCTACGTTCACCCGAACAACGTTTACACCTCACAATACAATCACTATGCAATCACACCTCACACACTAAGTGTTGGTCCTAGCCCGTGTCCTCCTCCTCAAGTGCTCAGTTACAACCTCTCCCTAGGCACGTCAACCGACGCCACTCCTCTTGGATTCGACCCCGTCTCTCACCACACACTTCTCTCGGTGTACAAGTATATTACAAGTGAATCCTCACAATCTCACAATTAGGCTCAATACAAAGTGTTTGTTCTCTACAATGAATGAGAACGAATTATAAGCTCACTCTCTAAGTTACACAATCCCACAACCCAATTATACTATGAATGTAAATACAATAAGCTCAAATGGTTGTGTGTATAAACATAGAGAAAATAAAATCAACTAAACTCAATATGAATACTAGCTTAATAAAATGATAATCAAACAATATGAAATATAAAGCTAGATTGAGTTTAGAAAACTTCTCAATAGATGACAAGAGATGGAGGGAGAATAGTTGATTGCTCAAACTCTAATAGATGATCTCCTCAAGCTCTTGTGGAATTGAATTCTCAAACTCAAACACCCAATTGCTTAAAAGCTTCTAAACAAACATTAAACAAACTTAAACCCTTGTTTAAAACTCTTTAAACTTGTTTAAAATATTTCTTGAGTGCCCTTAGAAGTATGAGGGCATGGGGTATATATAGGCTCATGAAACAAGTCCAAAAACCAAGAAAAACACCTCCAAAACATTAAAATAAACAAAAAAACAGAACTAGTCGTTACTGTAGCAACGGTCGGCTGCTACAGTACTTCGGTCGACCGAGAGGCATATGCAAAGCTGAAAAACGTCCAGAGACATTTCCGGTCGACCGGAGTTACTGTAGCAGTGCGCAGCTATTTTGTAAAATCAATTTAAAATAGTAAATGAACTCCAAAAATTATGAAATTTTGTGGGAATGTTCTAGACATGTAGAATAACATTTCAGAGAAATAATTTATGAAAAATCTTTTCCTAGTTGAGAGAAATAAATATTTGAACACAAATTTACAGTTTCTGAAAAACTGTTAACATATACGATTTTGTAAAATCAATTGGGCACAGTAAATCAACTCTAAAAATAGTAAACTTTTGAGGAAAGTTTCTAAACATGTATATAAACATGTCAAAGAAAGAATTTCTTGAATATCATTTCCCATTTATGAAAACTCATCTATTTTGTAAAACATGCACGAACATGCACGAACGAAAAACATGATTTTGTAAATTCCATTAAACATAACAAATCAATTCCAAACTTGATGAAACTTTACGAAATGTTTATAAATATGAAAACAAACATGTTAGAAAAAGAATTTCTCAAATTGAATTTCTATTTGTGAAAACTCATGCATTTTGCAAGTATGTCCAAAACATGAAAACCTAAAACCATGCATGTATATATATAACTATATATATACATAGAAACCAAATACGTGTGTGTATATTATATTAAGCTTAGAGTATCTAACACACATAATATAAATCCTAAACTAAATTACCCAAGCTTGATTGGTCTTCAATAAGCTCTACTTGGTAATCTCGCGGATGAAGCTTGAACTTGGATCTTGAACTTTGAATTGCAAGGCTTCACCGACATTCCGCCAACCTCCTTTGGATATGATCGTTGAAGCTCTATTCCATCCATCCTCCAACTACGTTGTTTGTCTACAATACATAGGAAAACACAAATACTAGACAAACAACATTAGTGATAAATTGTTTGTTAAACATCATCAAAACAAGAAGGCCAACAACCTAGACGGAATTTCCGTCTAGGTTGTAAAAAACCAACCTAGACGGAAATTCCGTCTGGGTTGACAACCCAAACGGAATTCCGTCTGGGTTGGCAACCTAGACGGAATTCTTTATTCCGTCTAGGTTGACTTCCGTCTAGATTGATCAATCTAGACGGAATTCCGTCTAGTTTGAAGCAATCTAGACGGAAGCAAAATAAATCAATCAAACTAGATGAAATTCCGTCTAGATGAACTAATCTAGACGGAATTGCAATCAACCTAGACGGAAATTTCCGTCTAGGTTGATCGTTTTTCTACTAGTGGTGGTCTCATTTGCGGTGTACTAACTCACAATCTCAGATGCGTAAATGAAAAAAATATTTTATCATAATTCCTTACGGATACTCACATATGTATAACAACATATTCGTGATTATAAGTGTAACACCAAGCGGCTCAAATTCCGCAACACATTTCAAAACAGCGCAAACCAACACAACAAGAAAACTAAAAACAAAATAGTCTGTACTTTTGTTAGTAAAAAGAGCATATCTTTCTCTAAGAAAACTATTTTTATGAATGGTTTTGTGTTTTTAAAACTAGATTCACATATCTTTCAATTGGCATAAGTTTGGTTTAGTTTGGAGTTTATTTGTCATCCCAAATCTCTAGTTAAACATTATACATGTGTAGCAGTTTTTCTGTAGGACATATTGTTAGTAAAATGAACATATCTTTCTATATACAAATAATTTTTTAAGAATACTTTTCTGTTTTGAAAACTAGATTCACATATCTTCCATTTGGTACTAGTTTGGTTAAATTTGGAGTTTATTTGGTATATTAAAATCCTAGCAAAAACTTATACAAGTACAGTAGTTTTCTGCAGAAAATATATCATTAGTAAATCTCTTTAATTTCTCATATAAAAACAAAATTTTGAAGAATCCTAATGATCATGATCATAAAACTATCATAAACAGCAAAAAACTCATATAGATCTAATATTTGTTTAAGATCTAACAACAAAAATCTAATCTTTTCACATTAGATTAATATCTATGCATCATATTAAACATATTACTTCATAAAACCATATTTTAAACTATGGGTAAGGTTTGGATGCAGATGGTCTTGCCTTAATCTCATGTGCAAGCCTTTGAAATAAACAACAAGCAATCCACAAGTACAAACAACCCGTTCTTCCTTGCCACACGTCGATGATCTCGCCCTCGTGTCGGTGTTGTGCTTCACAACGCTCTCAAAAATTCATAAGAAAAAGATCTAGGGTTTTTGAGGGGAGAGGGTGGCTTCTAGGGTTTATAGATGTGATAAAAAAAGATGAATTTTTGTTAAAAAAAATACAAGAGACAAACCCAAAACAAATATGTTTGACCTGAACCAAGAAACCTAGTCTGACTAGGAAAACTACCTTCGATATTTTGACCGTAACTTTCTCATACGACTTCAAAATGAGGTGATCTAAGATTTGTTGGAATGATATTGAAGAGACCTACAACTTTAATCTTTACATTTGTCCAAATTATAACTACATCAGTGTGTAAAATATAGAAACTCTTAACTGGTCATTTTTCCCAGATTTCTCTTCATGCATGTTTTATGTATTTGTACTCACATATTCACAAATATACATTGAATTGATCTCAAATCAATTCTTATCATACTCAAACATAAAAATATATTATTTTCATCATATAATATATTTATCATTATTTATTATAAAATATTTAAATTTACGGGGTTTTACATTCTTCCCCCCTTAAAAACATTTCATCCCCAAAATTCCACAATCATATCTTAGAGATCCATAATATGAGAAAAGCACTAAGAGGGGATAATCCAGACCAGGAAATCCTCCCGTACACATCTCATATTATTAATTCCTGGATATGAATCACTACAATATCTATACTTAATAATCTAAAATTCGAATACTCCCACTTAACCCTAACTAAACAGAACTAGTATGTCGAGCGAAAAATCCAAACAAGGAACCCCCATATATATACCATGTATTCCGAATGATTAGGAGCTAAGTGTTAATACCCCATTCTAGCGTTAAATATAAATATGACCATATAGAAAATCAAAAATCATAAACATCAATAAGCTATAACCAAATCAATTTACCCACTCGAACAGTTGCAGGTAGTTACGACGCATATCCTCCTCGCACTCCCAAGAAGCCTCTTCAACTCTTTTCCATATCTATTGAACTTTAACTTAAGGTATTAATTCATTTCTAAGTCTCTCGTCCTCTCTAGCAAGAATACAACCAGTGATCTCCATGGTAGTTAAATTTATCTAAAACTCAAATTCTGGTGCATCAATCACCCTCTGTTGCTCCTCGTCGCGTAATTGCTTCTTAATCATCGAAACATGAAAAACATCGTGTATACTCGATATTGATGCTAGAAGATCTATCTAATATAAATGGCTCCAAAATGTTCAACTCTCATGAATGGACCAATATACCTCGGGGTAAACTTTCCCCGTCTACCGAGTCGCTGAACTCATCGACGATATTTTCAATAAGACATAGTCCCCAATCTAGAACTCTAATGGTCGTCGTTACCTTCCTCATAGTCCGCCTCACAAGCTCCTTTCTAAGCAATAAACTGTCATGTGATTCTGCCCAACAAATATACGATCTACAAGGCCTCCTGTACTATGCCTCATATGGTGTCATACCAATAGTCTATGATAAATGATATTATAAGCAAACTCAATCAATGGGATATGATCCTCCCAGCTATCCTGCAAATCTATAATACATGTACGCTACATGTTTTCCGACACTTGGTTTTACTCTCTCCATTTGTCCATCCGTCTGCGGGTGGAAAACACTAAAATATCACAACTGACTACCGAACAAATCCTGAAAGCTCCTCCAGAAGTGTCTCATCTTTGTACGCTTTCCTTGTACCTAGATGCACTGTATATTTGGTACGATGCGCCTTAACTGTCGCGAAATATAAGCCATACCCTCCGGGTCTGCATCAAAACATCTCCTAGTCCTGCTAATGATGTGTCCACGTAAACGACAAATATCGTATCACTGCTCGAAAACAATCAATATTGTTACTATCTAGCCTTAATAGTCTCAAAGGCTTCCTGGCACTATGCGCCCAAAGAAAAGTATACACCCTTCTTCGTAAGGCGTGTAAGTAGTATCATAATCTTTAAAAAGTCCTGAATAAACTTTCTCTCATACCCTACTAAGACTACGAATCTTCATAATGGTTCTTAGCGGCTCCTAATCAAGTACAACCTCAACAATGACTGGATCCACTGCTATGCTTTTCCTACTGATGACGTGGCTAAAAAAACAAATCTGACCTCTGATAGCCAAAACTCATATTTAGTAAACTTAGCGAATCACTGATACCTCCAATCTCGACTATTTGCAATGCCCGCAAATACCAATAGCAGATGATGCTCGTGTTCTACCTCCGATCTCGAAAAGATAAGAATATGTCATCGATAAAACAACCATGATCTGGTCCCAACATGGATGAAAAACTAGGTTCATCAAATCCATGAATACCGCAGGTATATTGGTCAGCCCAAATGGCATGACAAGAAACTCAAAAGACCCTTATTGAGTCAGAAAAGACGGTTTTAGGAATATCCATTTACTGCACTCGCAACTGGAAATAACTAGAACAAAGATTAATCTTTGAGAAATACTACGCTCCCCATAACTGGTCGAACAAGTCATAAATCCTCGATAGTGGATACCTGATCCGGATAGTGACTTTGCTTAACTCACGATAATCAATACATAATCGCATGTTACAATCCTTCTTCTCCACAAAGAGGACCTGTGTTCTAACGAAAAAGACTCTGACAAATAAAAACCATGAGTTAACAACTCATCTAGCTGAGTTTGTAGTTCTATCATCTTAGCGAGTGTCATATGATAGGGTACTCAGAATATTGGTACGGTGTCTGCTGTAACTCGATGTAGGAAAACAACCTCTCTCATTGGAGAAAATCTCACTATGTCCTGAAAGACATCCTGATACTTTGAGACGACTCTGGTCTCGCTCAAATCTACACCCCGATTCTGTATCATCACCTCCTCAACGTATACCAAAAATGACACTGCATTCTGGTTACCATATGAGGTTGCTACTATCTATACAAACCCAATGAATGCTCACAAGCAGACTATTTTAGCAAAATAGTCGATACTGATATTGTAGGATGATAACCATTCCATACCAAGAATGACATCGAAATCCGACATCCACAAAATGACCAGTTCAAAGATGAGCTCAAACTCATTTAGACTGATGACACATCTCCTATATATACTCTCTAATAGGGACACCTCTCTTAGAGGAGTAGAAACTAATAACGGAACATCTAAGGGATGTGTAACTAATTGAAACCTATCCATGAAGGCATGAGGTATGAAAGGAACGCAAATCGTGCGTTTAGATCTATTACCTAAGAAAGCAGGTAGAACAGTGGGTTCGTATGAAGAACCGACAACATTCTTGACCTTGCCCTTGCTTCGGTCTACAACGGTCTTGGGGGCCATTGATTCTGTTTGAAGAGCTTGCGAAGAAGAAAAGATTGAAACTTTGGAAGAGGAGGAGTTTAGATAGTCCAAACGATGAAGAGAAGAAAGGACTTCTCATATGATGATGTCTTATATATAGGGGCGGGAAAAGGTCGAATCAAGGGTCGTGATCTTCAGTTGAGATTGTTTGATGAGATCCCTCCCCAATAAGATCTGCGGATGAGATTCACGGAGATCTCTAAACACCAGCTGATAATCATCTATTTGGTCTAGAAAAGGTGTGTAACAGCATTGCTGACGAAACCAGAAGCTGTCAGATAACTGTTATTCTGACAAAGCTTGTATGGAGGGATGAACTCCAGAATGAACTTAGGGGTAATATCCATGTTGAACCTCATAGTAAAGACGAAGTTCATGACAAAATTAAGTTTGTCAGATAAACTCTACGAATTTAAGACGCCTATAGGTATTCAAAGTGTTTCAGACTACATACAACCCAATTCAAGTCTGAAAACTTTGAAGGGGGTTTTGTAGGCATTCAAAAATGCCAAATTTTAAAATATGAGAAGGATGGTCAGGAAAATGAACCTCGTCTCAATCAGAGACGAGGCTCATCGTTCAGTGAAGATCAACCTCGAGAACACAGGTCATTGAGCAGCAAAACTCAACAATAAATAGTGAAGCTCGTCATTGGAAACGAGGTTCGACATTCATTTTCGAAAGATGAGGTTCGTCAGTGAAGATAAAGCTCATCGTTGGACTTGAAGCTCATCAGTAAAGACGAGGTTCATTTAAGGGAAAGTCACCAGGTTTACTATGCAGTTGAACCCAGCTATTGAAGACGAAGTTCGTTAGCGAAGATGAAATTCGTCAAACGAAGTCAGTGAAGACAAAATTCGTCAGAAGAAGCCTATTTTCTACAAAGTATACTTTGTAAGATGAACATCGCTGCGTATCAAATCTCGTCTTACATAACAAACCCTGTTTCAATTAAAAATGAGGTTCATTGTCCACGTGAGATTTAGTTGTAACGGCTCTGAAGACTTAGTCAGTCACATGGGCTAATCTTCAGGAGCACATTACGGTGTGCGCTGAATTAGAGAAGGCAGTTACGCCCCACTACCCATGATCTTAGCTTGTCAGTTACGTGCTTAAACCCTATAAATATCCATGCATGGCTACAGAGAAAAGGGTTGGAGATTTTTGACTTGGACTTCAAGAAGCATCGGAGATCAGAGTTTCTACGTACAGATCCGGTGTTTGAACTTCAATTCTAGTCGTCTAACGAACGTGAGAAACTTCAGCAATCTTGTCCTGATCATCAACGGGAAGCAATCTCGACTCAAGCATCAAGGGAAGCATCCTTTCACCACCAAGAACCCACGTTAAACAAGGAGGAGCTGAATTAATCTTCTCTTCATATATAATCGAGAGAGAGTATGAGTGATTGTAAGGGTTTCATACCAAGTGATCGAACCCAGTTTTCTTAAAACAAGAGAATCAATCCTAGTCAATTTTCTGACCCTACACACACCAGAGAAAACAGGTGTACGTCAGCATGCATGGCACATGACAAGATCTCACATGAAAAAATATAACAGTCGTATAACCCATGCTATGACAGTAATAATAATAAGCAGTATAAGGTACATGCAACATAATAAATCAAGATGTAATCCTCGACTAAACATGATAACATATAGCTTTGCATACAATAATCGGGTAAAATACTAGCTATCCTAAAACTCACTGGTCCACATCTCAAATAGGTCCAGGTTCGTATTTTCGGAGAACTAATTGTTCACGATCCTCTACGCGCATCCAATACCACAAAACGGTTTGGTAAGATGACTACATGTAATCCGATTTCAGCTTGGTCTGAACTCAAGAAAAACTCGGGTGACGAAACGATTTCACGGGCCACGTGTGAAACGGTTCACTGATCCAACAGACTAACCCCAGTACGAAACGGTTCACTGGTATGAGCCTGAAAGATAATCAATAATTATACCCGAACATGTGAACTAAGACTTTCTCATCCCAACTCTTTTTGTTTTTCTAAGACAATGATCATAATCCTTATTAAAACTCTGGTTCACCACCTAAACTCAGTCAACACACCCACACATATCACTAGGTTTGTTCATGACGCACGAGGCCACTAAGTCATGAACTATTAAGGTTCTCAATCACAACAAGGAGATAATAATAACACTAATTCTATACAATAATAACATGGTATGTCGAACATGATTAAACAAGTTTGTAAAGCATGAATAATCACTATATTAAAACATGGAATGCATGAACAGTCTACCATAGTATGAATGCACACATAAATAGGTTTCATTGATAACTTACTACTGGGTGTCTAAACTTCTCATGTAAGCTAAGAGTAATTAAGTAATCTCTAACATAATAATATGGTAAAAAGAAAACTGGAAACCGATGTCGTTTTGCACATAAAATGTCACGCTCTACGATAATCAATTATACGTTCTTAATTAATAAATATTCTTTTTCCAAAACTATTCTTTAAAACTATTTCTCATTATAACTAATTTAAAATAATATATTTATGTAATATATATATATATTTGTTAATTCTTTTCTGCATGAATAGTAACATTTCCCTATTTTATAAATTACCTTTAATTTTATATATATATATATGTTAATTCTTTTTTGCATAAATAGTAATATTTTCCTATTTTATAAATTATCTTTAATTTATTTCTTTTTCGATAATATTTTATATATTCTAATTTTAACACCTAACTTGTCATTTCAAATTATTATTCTAAAATAATTCTTTTTCCTCAAAATAAATTCTTTTAAAAATATTAAAAATTCTCTAAAATAATTTCGTTATCAAAATAAATTCTTTTAATTTATTATAACTATTCCGAAAATACTATTTATCACATACCTATGATTTAAATTAATATTATTCACTAAACAACCAACGCAATTAATTATAATACAAACTAATCTACACATATAATATATAAATATTTAAATGACAATAAAGAGAGGCGAGATCTTGCCTCGGTGCGTTGAACAAGTTGACGTCGACGGCATGGGTCGGATCGGACATGGTGGAGCATGATGTCGGAAAGGACTCCGGTAAGGGGCTGTCCGACGATGGGGTAGCGACATGGTCGGCATCAGGAAAGGGCGGTAGCACGGCGTTGGGCTCGGCGAGGAGAGGCGGGCTGACTGTAGGGGGACTGGTGACAAAACGAGGGGGCTATTGCTTCTGCTGAGTCGGCGGTGGGAGGCGCTGGTTGGGTTCAGGCGGGCAAAGGTAGCGGAGATGGGGGAGTATGGGAGACGCGACGGAGAGGGGGAGGCAGCAAGGGACGCTGGCTGGATTCGGTGATTGGGGTGGCTTGGGCAGGAGGTGGCTGGTTGTGGTGGCCGCGGTGGACAGAAGAAGGAGCAGGCGATCAGGGAGAGGGGCAGCGGGTCGGGAGTGCGGCCGTCGGATGGCTGGATCTGAGGAGAGAGAGAGAGGAGAAGAGAGAGAGAGAAGAGCAGAGAGAGAGAGAGAGAGAGAGAGAGAGAGAGAGGAAGAGGCAGGGGGAGAGGAGAGAGAGAGTTGAGAGGGCGGCTGGGTTTTGAATACATGTGTAGGGTTTTGGTTACAGGGGTTATATTGTATGTATATATATATATATATATATATATATTATAATATATTATATATATATATATATATATATATATATATATATATAATATTAGTTAGGGTTTGGTATTTTAATAAAAATAATTAAAATAAATAAATATAGGTACTTAAAAATTAAACTAATAACAGAATAATTATCTACAAAAAACGTACGAGGTGTATTAGTACAACCGCTGACACGCAACTGAAGAAATAATACTATAAATTGTATAATTAAACAAGAATAATTAATAAAACATATAATTACTTATTTTAAAATTCAAATAAGTATGGAATAATTATCTACGCGATAAAATCTACCAGTTGTACTAATACGACAGATCATATGCAATAGTAGAAATAATACAATAAATTACACAATAATACGTAAATCATAATACACGAATAATATGTAATAGTAACAATAATACAACGTATTATTTAAGTAATACGTAATAGTACTGATAACACAACAGATTAATTCTAGAAATTTTTACCTTATAAAATAAATTTATAAATATTAAAATCATTTAAATAAATATTATAATTATATAAGAAGACCACAAAAAAATGGCAAGAGAAAGATATTGTATATAGATGGAGGATAAAATAACGATGTGGAAAACATGACAGGGATTTTTTATAATGACACTTTTGGACTTTTAAATCATAGAAAATTCTAGAAGGCTGAGAAAAATACAAATACTCTTTTAGAAATAATAATTAAATATTTTTAAATACTAAAAAATTTATTTTAACTAGTATTAAATTTTATGGTCATTATATCCTACCCCCCTTAAAACAAATTCCGTCCTTGGAATTAATATAACATAGATGAAATATAAAAATAGATTCACTTCAACTCATATAAAGTTCAAAATATATTGCATATCTATAAATAAGAAAAGTCATACAAGGCAATTCAAATAAGATACAATACAGGACAGCTAAGATTCAGGAAAAAGATGAGGGTATCGCTGTCGCATCTTAGACTCTGTTTCCTAAGTCGACTCTCCAGGAGAATCTATGTGCCACATCACACGAACAAGCGGAACGGTCTTGTTCTTGAGGGTCTTCTCCCTTCGGTCCAAAATCACCACTGGTTGCTTCACGTATGTCAAATCGGATGACACCTCAATCTTCGAGAAATCTACGACATGACTCGGATCTCCGACGTATTTCCACAACTTAGAAATGTGGAATACGTTATGCACTCCAGCCAGGACGGGTGGTAATACAAGTCGGTATGCCACTTCTCCTACTCTCTCTAATACGTCGAAAGGTCCTACATATTGTGGACTCAACTTCCTATGCCTTCCAAAGCGAATGGTGCCTCGATTGGGGGAAATCTTCAGGAACACATGATCTCCTGGCTAAAACTCCAAGTGTCGGCGCTTCGCATCTATCCAATGCTTGAATCTGTCCTGTGCTATGCGAAGTCGCTCCCGAATGATCCTGACTGCATCAGCTGATTTATCAATCAATTCCAGCCTAAAAATCTCTCGCTCACCAACATCGTCCCAACTCAAAGAAAAGTGGCACTTTCTCCCATACAATGCCACAAAAGGGGCCATCCCAATGCTAGCCTGGAAGCTATTGCTGTATGCAAACTCCACCAAATGCAAGTGGTCTTCCCATGACCCTTGAAAGTCAAGCATACAAGCTCTAAGCATATCCTCCAAAATCTGAATGGTCCTCTCTGACTGCACATCGGTCTGAGGATGATAAGCTGTGCTAAAACTGGGATTGGTCCCAGACTCGCTTGCAAACTCTTCTAGAGCTCTGAGGTAAATCAGGTATCACGATTTGAAAGGAGGCACACTGGAACTCTGTGCAATCGCACGATCTCCTGCAATACGAGAGATTTACTAACACTCTTAGGAAAGGAACTCATTGAAATATATAGAGATAAATATTTTACCTCCATGTTCTCTGAGCAATATGCTCCATCGACTGTCCCACTCGGAAAGGAATGAAGTGAGCCAATTTAGTTAATCGATCTACGATCACCCAGACAGCGTCATTTTGTCTAGTGCTCCGAGGTAAGTCGGTAACGAAGTCCATGGTGACATGCTGCCACTTCCATTCCGGAATAGGCAATGGCTACAAAAACCTGCGATGCACTGATGCTCTGCCTTCACATGCTGACATACAAGGCACTTAGCCACACTACGAGCCACATCGCTCTTCATACCACACCACCAATAATTCAACTTCAGATCCGTGTACATCTTCGTACCTCCAAGGTGAATAAAATACGGTGAGTTATGAGCTTCCCGTAATATCTCCTCTCAAACATCTCCTCCTGGTACTTAGATACGACTCACAAATCGTAAGGATCCGTCCTCATGAACAACAAATTCTGATCGAAGACCAGCCACTGCTAACTCTCTGCACTTCTGAAGAAATGAGCCGCCTGCTTGTGCAGCCTTGATTCGCTTGACCAGTGTCGATTGAATCTTAAGATTCATCAAAGAAGCGGTGACTCCTGGAAGAAGAGCTTCTATGCTTATATTTCTCACCTCCTACTAAAGTCTCCACTGAGCCGTGAGGGTCATGATCACCGGTAATCGGCTCAAAGCATCTGGTACTACATTGACCTTGCCAGGATGGTACTGAAGATTAATGTTGTAATCTGCCATCAGCTCTAACCATCGGCATTGCCTCATGTTGAGCTCCTTCTGAGTAAATATGTACTTCAAGCTCTTGTGGTCAGTGAACACCTTCACTTGCTCTCCTAACAGATAATGCCTCCAAAGCTTAAGGGAAAAAATCATAGCTGCCAACTCCAAGTTATGGATAGGATAATTATGCTCATGCTTCTTCAACCGACGAGAAGCATATGCTACCACATGACCATCCTGTTGAAGAACACATCCCAATCCTCTACCTGATGCGTCACAAAACACCATAAAGTTCCCACTCTTATCTGGTATCGTCAAGACCAGGGCCGAGATCAGTCGAGACTTTAACTCCTTAAATTCTTGCTCACAAGTGTTGGACCAGACACACTTAATATCCTTCCTCGTAAGTCGCATCATCGGCTCCACAATCTTCGAAAAAAAATCTCTGACAAAGCGACGGTAGTAACCAGCTAATCCCAGAAAGCTCTTAATGTCAGACACCAACTTAGGGGTAGGCTAATCCTTCACTGCAGATACATTCTTCGGATCCACTGATATGTCATCTCCTGACACCACGTGTCCTAGAAACACAATACAATCTAGCCAGAACTAGCACTTACTATACTTGGCGAATAGCCGATGCTCTCTCAAGGTCTTCAATACGTACCACAAATGCTCTGCATGCTACGCTTCACTCTTAGAGTACACCAAGATGTTATCAATAAAGACCTCCACAAACTTGTCCATTACATCATAGAATATCAGATTCATCAAGTTCATGAATGTTGCCGGCGCATTAGTCACACCAAACGGCATCACTAAGAATTCATAATGTCCATATCTTGTCCGGAACACAGTCTTGGGGACATCAGAATCTTTAACCTTCACCTGGTGATACCTGCTCCGCAAATCTAGCTTAGAAAATACTCTCGATCCTCCTAATTGATCGAAGATATCATCGATACGGGGAAGTGGATACTTATTCTTCACTGTCACCGCATTCAACTCCCGGTAGTCGATGCACATCCACTTGGATCCATCCTTCTTTCCCACAAGCAACACAGGTGCTCCCCAGGCCGATACACTGGGTCGTATTAAGCCTCTCTGCAAAAGATCATCCAACTGAGTCCAAAGCTCGGCCAACTCAGCCGGGAGCATACGATAAGGGGTCTTAGAGATCGGAGCAACTCCCGGCTTAAAATCTATGGAAAACCCAATTGCTCGATCCGGTGGCAATTTGTAAATATCATCGGGAAACACATCTTCAAATTCTCAAACTACAACTGGCTTCTCGGATTCTACTTGCATTGTAGCTAACGTCGCCATCTTCGGTCTAGCTTTGTACTCTACAGGTCCGGCCGATGTGCACTGAGGAACTCAAACCTCGGGTGATCCGGTATCTCAAATACTATGCTCCAACACTGACAATCAATGGTGACAAAGAATGACCCAAACCAATCCATCCCAAATACTACATCAAAGCTTAGCAAATCAATCATAACAAAGTCTGCAAAGAGTTCTCTCCCGCAGATAACCACAGGGCATGCTTCATAATCACTGGATGCTACTAAGACACCATTGCTAATGTTGATATTCCAGCCCATAGTCAGAGGAGTTATAGGAAGAGAATACGCACTCATAAATCGACGAGACAAGAAACAATGGGAAGCTCCAGAGTCAAAGAGTGATAAAGCAGGAACGGAAGAAACAAGAACCTCGCATATTATAGGAGGATGTAAATGCAACTAACTTAGTACTCATAAACAATCCTATCATGATAATATTAGGTAATACTAAATAAAGAAGTTCATATGCAAGTAAATCTAAGATGAAAAATTCTTACTAGTGAAAACCTGGTCGTTCGCCTCAGCTTCTACGACTGACATCATAAACTATATGACATTGTGGTTGTTGCCTTTGTGCTTCCTGATAAACATGCTGCTGTGGAGGAAGTGGCCCTGCTCGAGGATAAGGTATGGGCTGAGGCGGTGCTGTTGGGGATGATCGAAGTGGAGTTGGAAGAGCTGCTCGAACTGGAGGTGGGGGCAAATGAACTTGCTGCTTCTGCGGACAGTTCGGACTGATGTGGTCGGAGGACCCACAGGTATAGTACAAACGAAGGCGCTT
>NC_033796.1:79075051-79079223 GCF_001876935.1 Asparagus officinalis
GGGTATGCCCGGAATAGCCACAATAAGAACACCTCACTGAAGATTGGCCATGAGACTGCACTCAAGGACACTGATAAGGGTGACTCTGAGGGGATGACTAATGCTGAGAATGTTGCTGCCTCTGTGGTGCCTCCTGCTGCTACCTAGGAGAAGGACGCTTGACAGTCCTAGCTGGAACTATTGGTGCCCTGCTCTGAATCACATGTGGATCTTCAGGTTCCTTCTGCACGCTCTTAATCTCACGTGCTGCATCTAGTACTGCATCGTGAGTCGCAAGTGCTCTAGCAGCTAGAGAAAACCTGCTATACTTTTCCAGACCCTCCTGGAACTGATGCCTCCTAATAGTAGGGTCTGTAACCAGATGAGGAGCATATCGACTTAGGGAAGAGAACTCGGCCTCATACTCATCAACTGGTCGGCCCCCCTGCTTGAGCTCAACAAACCTACGCAGGAGTTCGTCCCGAGCCGACTGAGGAAAATACTTTCTATTGAAGTTCTCTGTGAACATCTCCCATAAGATTGGCCTCTCCAGATAGTTCTTCTCAGGTGCCCACCATATCGGAGCGATGTCGGTGAGCTGAATATCCATAAGATCTACCCATTTAGCAAGGACAATACGGGTCACCGTGAGAATAGTCTCAGTGACCTTCAGGAACTATTGCGCTGCTAGGAGTCCTTCAGCACCAGAGAAGGAAGGCGGGTCGCATGTACCGGAACTCCCTAACACCAGACTCTGCGTGAGGGGGAGGCTGGTGATGTGGCTCCCTGTGCAGCTGCCCAGCTAGGTGCTGCTAATTAGTAACCAATCCCTGAATCATCGCCAAAATTTGGTTCGGGTCCACTTCGGGCGATGGGGCACTGCTACCAGACGGGTTACTATAGCCACGCGTACCCACCATGGTTCTGAAGGAAAACGAGGATCAAAAGGAAAACAATGGTTAAAATCAAAAAAAATATATTGGGAAAATAGGAACTGAAACATAGTTATTAAGATAATAGTATGAGAGCTTAATTGTAGTCTTACGGATGAAATATGATATGTATCTAAATTGACCACTATATTCTCACTAGTGAGGACTCGGGACCGTGACCTGCATGGGCCACCACAAAAACCTGTCATGCCCCGTTTCTTAAAATACTAGGGAATCGGAACGTGAACAAGCCCGCGACGTATTAGATTGAGAAGAAATATACATTAATTTCTTTCTTTCTTTTTCTTTTTTTCTTCTCAATCCAATACGCTAAGCATCAAACACAAGAATATCAGTCACAGGTCCCCGATCATAATAGTAAGAATATAATAACAACCCAGAATAAGAAATAGACATATCATCAACAGTAAATCATCCCAGACACAAAAAAATATGGGTCAAATATACCCTTATTACAAAAACGGTCCAACTCGGAATAAAAATACTTAGTCCATAAGAAAGAGAAAGTACTGCTAAAAATATGAAATCCATTATCAAACTAAAGAAAAAATATGATAAAGAGTTCTAATGTCCAACTACTACTACGGAAGATGAAATCCATTATCAAACTAAAGAAAAAATATGATAAAGAGTTCTAATGTCCAACTACTACTACGGAAGAAAACCACTACGCTTCAGCTTGTTCTTCTACATGATAAAGAGTTCTAATGTCCAACTACTACTACGGAAGAAAACCACTACGCTTCAGCTTGTTCTTCTACCCTCTTGGAAAGACACTCCGACTGGGCATACACCGGCTCTGCTACATCATCGAACTGAACATGTCCGTCCCCTAAGTCTGACGTACACCAGAGAAAACAGGTGTACGTTGTACGTCAGCGTGTATGGCACATGGCAAGATCCCACATGAAAAAAGATAACGGTCGTATGACCCATTCTATGACAGTAATAATAATAAGCAGTACAAGGTACATGCAACCTAATAAATCAAGATGTAATCCTCTACTAAACATGATAACATACAGCTATACACATACAATAATTGGGTAAAATACTAGCCATCCTAAAACTCACTGGTTCACATCTCAAATAGGTCCAGGTTCGCATTTCCGGAGAACTAACTGTTCATGATCCTCTACGCGCATCCAATACCACGAAACGGTTCGGTAAGAGGACTACATGCAATCCGATTTCAGCCTGGTCTGAACTCAAGCAAAACTCGAGTGATGAAACGATTTCACGGGCCACGTGTGAAACGGTTCACTGACCCAACAGACTAACCCCAGTGTGAAACGGTTCACTGGAAGATAATCAACAATCGTATCTGAACATGCGAACTAAGACTTTCTCATCCCAACTCTTTTCGTTTTTCTAAGACAATGATCATAATCCTTATTAAAACTCTGGTTCACCACCTTGTTCGCGTGGAAAACTGTGTTCTTTTTCATTGATATGATTGTCATCTTGGGTTACAAAGATCCGGTCTTTTATAGATCCGGTTACAACTAAATCAAAGAAAAAAAATAAAAATTACAACTTTCCTCTTGTGAACAAATCGCAAGCTCCTGTTTTGCGGTTGCTTGCTTGTGTGGGTTCTTTGCCAACGCCGGGGTTAATCCGTGGACCACCGCGCGATCTAGATCCGGTCGGATCTACACGATTATGCGGGTATTATTCCACGAAGGGAATAATAGCCGGGAGGGATTAATCCACCAAGGGAATAATCGCTCAGATCTCGAGATCTAAGACCAAGCTTAGATCTGGAGTGTAGTCTCGTGTAGATCTCAGATCTGTTCTTTCTTCCTCTCGAGATCCTGCCTTTTCTGACGTGGATGGTCGCCGAGGATCAGATCCGAATGTGCAAGTCTTCTGGTCTTCAAAGCTCCGCACCTTGAGGTGGCTCGGCCAAAGCCGATCCACCTTGAGGTGGCTCGGCTTTGGCCGAGCCCCCGCGGGCGGTGTTTTCCGACTTTTTCGAGTCGTTTTCCGTTGTCTCGTTTGTCCGTGTTTTGGTTGACTTGAGACTCTGATTGGTTGATCTGATTTGGCAGTAAGTTGGATTCCTGATTTGGCAGTAAATCCGCTTCTGAGTTCGAGTCCGAAATTGATCTTGATTCGATCGTGATTCGTCCGAGTCCGCTCTCGGTTGGATGACTCGTTGATTCCTCAACTCATTAGCTTGATTCTGCACGCGGGTGGATGCATTCCGTCGCTTCTGTGCGATTCGTCGATCTTGTCGCCTCGTTGGTTCGTCGGTTTGTGCCGAGCTATGCTAGGGGACCTATAAGCAATTTTATATGCCTACACACCTAAACTCAGTCAACACACCTACACATGTCACTAGGTCTGTTCATGACACACGAGGCTACTAAGTCATGAACTACTAAGGTTCTCAATCACAACAAGGAGATAATAATAACACTAATTTTATACAATAATAACATGGCATGTTGAACATGATTAAACAAGTTTGTAAAGCATGAATAATCATTACATTAAGACATAGAATGCATGAATAGCCTACCATAGTATGAATGCACACATAAATAGGTTTCATTGATAACTTACTATTGGGTGTCCGAACTTCTTATGTAAGCTAACCGTAATTAAGTAATCTCTAACATAATAATGTGGTAAAAAGAAAACTAGAAACCGATGTCATTTTGCATATGAAATGTCGCGCTCTACGACTATTAGTTATACAATCCTAATTAATAAATATTCTTTTTCCAAAATTATTCTTTAAAACTATTTCTCATTATATCTAATTTAAAATAATATATTTATGTAATATATCTACATGAATAGTAACATTTTCCTATTTTATAAATTACCTTTAATTTATTTTTTTCGATAATATTTCGTAAATTCTAATTTTAACATCTAACTTGTCATTTCAAATTATTATTCTAAAATAATTCTTTTTCCTCGAAATAAGTTCTTTTAAAAATATTATAAATTCTTTAAAATAATTATGTTATCAAAATAAATTCTTTTAATTTGTTATAACTATTCTAAAAATACTATTTATCACATATCTATGATTTAAATCAATATTATTCACCAAACAACCCATGCAATTAATTATAATATAACTAATTTACACATATAATATATACATATTGAAACGACAATAAGGAGAGGTGAGATCTTACCTCGGTGCGTCGAACAAGTCGACATCGATGTCACGGGTCAGATCGGACGCGGTGGAGCATGGCGTCGGAAGGAACTCCGACGAGG
>NC_033796.1:79079493-79097510 GCF_001876935.1 Asparagus officinalis
TAGTGTTATATGTATATATATATATATAATATTAGTTAGGGTTTGGTATTTAAACAAAAATAATTAAAATAAATAAATACGGGTACTTAAAAATTAAACTAGTAAGGAATAATTATCTATAAAAAAACGTACTAGTTGTATTAATACAACCGCTGATGCGCAACTGAAGAAATAATACTATAAATTATACAATTAAATAAGAATAATTAATAAAACATATAATTACTTATTTTAAAAATTAAATAATTATGGAATAATTATCTACGCGATAAAATATACTAGTTGTGCTAATACGACAGATCATATGCAATAGTAGAAATAATACAACAAATTATACAATAATACATAAATCATAATACACGAATAATACGTAATAGTAACAATAATACAATGTATTATTTAAAATAATACGTAATAGTACCGATAACACAACAAATTAATTCCTAAAATTTTTACCGCACAAAATAAATTTATAAATATTAAAATCATTTAAATAAATATAAAATTTGGACTTTTAAATCATAGTAAATTCTAGAAGGCCGAGAAAAATACAAATACTCTTGTAGAAATAATAATTAAATATTTTAAAATACTAAAAAAATTATTTTAACTAGTATTAAATTTTACGATCATTATAATATAGCTAGACTCGAACCTCTTGAATTAACAGCAATGATTCGAATTGCACCTTCTATAGCCATTACTCTGCATGAAGTTATCAAACTTCATGTACCACTGTCTTGGAGCCTATTTTAAAACGTATAAGCTCTTCTTGAGCCTAAATACCATCTCTTCATTTCCCTCCTCTATGAAACCAACAGGTTGCTTTATGTAGATTTCTTCATCCAAGTTACAATGAAAAAATACAGTCTTCACATCTAATTGCTCAAGGTAGACATTTTCAGAAGCTACTAAGCTCAACACCACCCTGATGATTGTAAGCTTCACGACAGGGGAAAATATCTCTATATAATCCACTTCTTGCCTCTATTAGAATCCATTCACAAATAATCTGGCATTGTATCTTTTGCTATCATCACTCTCATGCTTGACCCGATAGATCCACATTTTATGTAAGGTTTTCTTGTTTGCAGGAAGTTGGGCTAACTCACATGTCTCATTTGAGTAGAGAGAATCCATCTCTTCTTGCATCGCATGCTCCCACTATTGAGATTCACTATGTTGCACTGCCTCGTCATAGCACTCTGGTTCTCCAATGTCTGTCAAAAGCAAGTAATGTAGCAATAAAATATATCTGAGATTTGGTTTGGGTACTCTGGATGACCTCCTAAGCTCCTCGCCCTGGGTATTAGTCTTTGCACCTGGAGTCTCATCTGTTCTTTGGTCAGAACTGACATTGCCATCCCCATCTGAAAGTTTCTCTAAATCCATGTACTCGGATGTAATTGTATCCTTAGTGCTGCTCCCACTTGGGCTATCCTTATCATTGTTCCTGTCCTTGTACATCATCTTTTTATTAAATATGACATCTCTACTCCTGATAATTTTTCTGTTCTTATCATCCCACAGACGATATCCGAACTCATCAATGTTGTATCCAATGAATGTGTGCTTCTGTGACTTAGCTTCTAGCTTATCCCTGATAAGGTCACTGATATGAATATATGCCACACAGCCAAAGACTCTCAAGTGTGAGAGATTTACTTTCTTGCCACTCCAAACCTCTTTTAAAATCCCAAAGTCTAATAGAACTGAAGGCCCATGATTTATCAAGTATGTTGTTGTATGCACCGCGTCCGCCCAAAACGTCTTAGGTAGATCTGCATGTAGACGCATGCTCCTCGCACGCTCTGTCAACGTTCTGTTCATTCTTTCTGCAACACCATTCTGTTGCGGTGTTCCTGGTGTAGTCCTTTCTAAACGAATCACATTCAGACCACAAAACTTCTTAAACTCCTCCAGCTCATACTCTCTACCATTGCCCGATCTCAGACACTTCACTTTCAGATATGTCTCATTCTCTACCATGGCTTTCCACTTCTTGAAGATCCCAAACACCTCTAACTTATGCTTCATGAAGTATACCTACACCTTTCTCGAGCAGTGATAATCATATTTTATTATAATTTTATACCCTCATTATTTATTTTATATGAATAAATATACCACTAATAATTGTTTTCATCTTTTAATTGCAGGTTAATGAAGAATAAATCTCAAACTCTCATATCTCAACAAAAACCCATTGATTAAATAAAGAAATGAAGCAAAGAAGCACATTAGAAAATCAATTTCTAAATTATCCAAAAGCCCATAATCAAGTCGTGTAGCCTGTAGAAGCCGGAGAAAATCAAAAATCCAATATGAAAAGAAATCATATTCAAAATGGTTGGCCACAAAGAAACGACGATATCTCCTAATCCGGAAGGCGGAATTTAACATATAATATATGAAAATCGCCTATCTCGACGAGACGAAGCTATCCATGAAATCAGAATTTGGAAATAGTGGGTATCGATGTCGGCATCGATGCTAGATTACTGTAGCGCGCGTCAATGGCTGATTTTGCTTGTCTTGGGGCTCAAGTTTGATCTAATGGCTCTCATTCACTGATGTTTACTATAAATAGGGGTAGAGAGTAAGGGGTTAGAGGTGTGAAAATTTTTGTAACTCCTTTTGGAGAGGAGGGCTACTCTTAATTGAGAAGGCCTTCCAAAAATTGTAACTTTTTGTTGCAATTAATAATAATAATTTTTTCACCACTTTAAATTTTTCTCTTCTTCTCTTTATTGGATGATGAAGATGAAGATGAAGATGGAGAATTATTTGAAGGTTTGCATTTCTTTTCTTTTTCTCTTTTATTGCTTATTAGTTTAGATTTATTTCTATGCTTGTAGTTAGATTTTATTTTCTTGTTAAATAGCCAAGAGGCTAGAACCCTCTTGCCTTAGATTTATTTCATGCTTATAGAGTAGATTTATTTTCTTGCATTTAATTCTTGCAATTTTATTTTGTAGTTTAGATTTTGCAATTTATTTTGTAGTTAGATTTTAATTTCTTATACTATTCACCTTGAGGCTAGAACCCTCTTGGGTTTAGTTTTTCTTTTTGTTTATTTTTATTTTGTTTGATTCGCCTTTAGGCTAGAACCCTCTAGGGAATCACCCTTTTCTAAGAAGTGGGTTCAATTGTAGATTACCCATATCTATAATTGAATCCACCATCTTTAATTTCTTGCATTTTCTTTTATTCTAGAATTTTGTTCTTCATTCTTGAATTTTTTATTTGTTTCTTGATTTTATTCATTTTTCCTTCTCACCTTATTGATCATACTCATTCTTTTTCAAATCCACTCTCACTTACACTTTGCACCTATTCACACACCATTTTCACTCTCTCAATCTCTTCACAATCACATTCACTTATCATTCCTATTTGTCACGCACACAACATAAGAACCAAATTCATATTTTCTCCTACAAACAAGTTTTTGGCGCCGTTGCCGTGGAAGGTGCTTAAGTAGGTTTTAATTATTTTGGTTCTTTAACTTGTGTGTTTATTGTGAAAGAACTACTTGGAGATTAAAGATCAAGAATTGGAGATTGAGGAATTAGAGATTCACTTGTGGTAAGTCTTCTTCTTTATATTTTTAATTCCACACCTTTAGTTAGTTTCTCACAATTAGTGACAATTAGGATCTAAAAAAAAGATTTTATTTCCGTTGACCATAATAAAATTCACCCTCCACTTTGATATTTATTAACAAGATAATAAATTCAAAAAAATTCCCCCTTCTCATTTGTTTGATTGTTAACCCTAATTAAAAAAATATTTTCTCTTTTCCATCCTTTTTAGTTGCTTTTAATTCATAGGGTTGCATTTCATATTATTAGTAGGAATTCACCAAGTGATTTGAGCATCTTGATTTGGCACACACTTAAAAATATTTTTAAGGGCAAAACCCCGTATTCAAGATAAAGTGAGGGATTTCATCACCCTTTCCTTAGCCCAAAAATCACTAATTCCTCACTACACCACCCAAGCCTAATAAAACTCATTAGACGTTGGCCCCTAAGGATTCGAGCTCAATAAGGAACAAGAAATCCTTAAGTGAACCGGTTTAAGTTTTCTCAGATTAGTTGGTGTCTAAGGCAAGGTTTAGGGGTTGCGTAAAGCGCTCCGCAAGGAAAGAGGTACTTAATTGATCTTTGATCACCCTCTAGTACTATCCTTACCTGGCTAACTACCCGGGTAAAACTTTTATCTTTTCACTTAAGGAATTTTTGGTTAGGAGCTAGTCTAGTTGAGTTAGGCTTAACCCTAGAGTTAGAGTGATTGAAAAGTGATTGATTTTGATTAAAAAAAATTATATAAAAAGTAATTGTTTTTGGTGCATGCAAAACGTGGATTAGGGACAATACACATCAACAAATTCATTTTGAACAAATGGCTAATCCACAAGTTTTTTAAAATTTATGTTATCCCAATAGGATTAAAATCTCCAATGAAGCTCGGGAGTTTGTAGAGAGTCCATCTCAGTATTCGGTGAATGATCCATTTTTTTCAACCTATAACCCATGTTGGGCAAGTTACACAAACATTGCATGAAATTAGGAAAACCACTCTGGAACTCAAAACTTCACTCCCTCTTTGAACCAACATTGTCCTAGGGGTAATACAGTTCCTTTCAATTCTCATCCACAATTTCAACAACCCAGTCTGTCACATCAAAATCAGTCTCCACATCATCAAGTTGTAACTCACACTCCTCTTGATACAGATTATGATGAACGTCTCAATATTTTGGAAAAATATTTTGAAATCATAATTAAGGCCTCCACACTAGCCACGGATATGTTAACTCAAACATCCTACACGATGAACTCTTTTATGCAATCAACCGAACTCATACTTAACTCTAACACTCAAGCCATAGCTAGATTAGAAACCCACATTGATCAACTAGCTAGTGCCATAAGTGAAGGAGAGGAAGGAAAAATTTTGAGTCAACCCGTGATCAATCCTAAGGACACTCAAATGAATGCACTACAGTTAGGAAAACATGTCGATAATCAGGAAAGAACACATTTAAGCTAAATTCTTGTTCCAATTCATTCTTCCCCTGATAATTCAATTCAAGAAAGACCGGGGGAAGAAGAAGAAGAGTCAGATCTAAGTTTTGAGGAAATTTTTGGTGAGGAGCTAAAAATATTAGGAGAAGCAGATTAGGTTTGTCAAAATAAAGAAACTGTATTAAACAATTGCTGCTTTGAATTAAATTTTGAAAAACTCTTTCTTGATGAACTAATATTTTTGGAAAATAAACAACAACCAAATTTTTACACATCAACTATGAATCTTGGGGTTGAGAAAATTGTTAAAAAAAATTGGTTGTTAGAGAACAAACATTTACAAATCAAGAATCTAAGTCCAATATGCATGACACCAATAATACCTACCTTCCATTGCCACAAAAATCATTGAACACCCCGGAATGCTTAGAATTTCAGCACATTGTTGATTATATCATGTTGAATTTATTTAAAATCCGTGGGAGAATTTTCAGCAATAAGGTAGGATTCAATGTAGAACATGAACTCTTCATGTTAAATATTTCATTCTACATTGATTATTTTGTTTATTTCAGAATAATAAAAAGAATTTATTCTTCTCTCATTTGAGAGTTTCTTGTTGAGTTGTAAAAAAAAGAAAAAAAAGAAAAAAAGAAAAAAAGGAAAAAAAGAGAAAAGAAAAAAAAACAAAAGAAAAAAAAAGAAAAAGAAGAATAATTTTTTTTTTCATCCTCCTCAGACCAAAGGTAATTGTAAATTTTTATCAGCCGACCAAATATAAGTACTTCACTTCTTATCTGCTTTACTTTGTGCATCATAGAATTTGCATTGAGGACAATGCAAAATTTAGGTGTGGGGGTGAGAATTAGTTATTTTTTCTCTTTATTTTATATTTTTAGTTACATTTTTCCCTTTTCTTAAAAAAAAAATACAAAAATATCGTCACTTGCCAAATTGATAGAGTTATGTAATAATTGATTTATTTGATAAATTTGAAATTTTCTAATCCCTAGTTGGTTATTTACTTAAGTTCATCTTTTATGATAACTCTAAATAAATTTCTTAAGAAATGATTTTTAAAGTAGTATATTTTACTTAAGCCTTAACTTGGACTTTTATTTAAAATAATAAAATTTTTGCATGCTTAACTTAGAGTTGAAAATAATTTTTTCAAAGTATCTTGATTTACATATTTTCAAAATATATATACATATACAAAAAAAATTTAAAAAAGAAGAGTGCGAAAAATGGGTACCAAAAGAAAAAAAAACTCTTAAATTCAAGGTGATTCTATCTTATAAAGCCTAAGCTTATCGAGTAATTAAGCCCAATGAGTATTTTTATACTTAATGACCTAAGCCCAATTGGGTTGGGATCCATTAGCCCAAAACTCGTTAAATGGTCGCTTAGAAAGCCCGTTAAAGTAGAAAAAAATCACCAAGGAAGAAAGAGTTAAAAATAATAATAATATAAAAAATAAAAATAAAAATAAAAATACTAATAAATGTTTTATATATAGTTATATTTGTATATATGGTCTTGGAAAATATTTTAGATCAAGCAACTTGAATATTATTTTAAACAAAGAGTTAGCATGTTCTTTTCAAAACTTTTAAATTAAATTTCTAAGTTTGGCTTGGTTTTGTATTGCTATAATGAGAAGATTTTCTTGGAAATATACCTTAGAGTTATATATAAAAATGTTTTCTTGAGTAATAACTAGATTCAATTATCAAGTAAATTTAGTTATTTACTAACTTCGTTAATTTGGCAAGATGATCGAATTTTGTGGGTATATTCACTGCAAACCCTCACGAGACTACAACTCGTCCACTAGGGTAACCTAGGGGTTTAAAGGCTTGTTGTATGCGCTAAATACAACCGTGATTCCTGCGAAAGTGAGTTAGGTTTTCTTTCATTTTTCTTTCTTTGCTAGAGGACTAGCAAAAGTTTAGGTGTGGGGGTATTTGATAATCATATTTTATTATAATTTTATACCCTTATTATCTATTTTATATGAATAAATATACCACTAATAATTGTTTTTATCTTTTAATTGCAGGTTAATGAAGAATAAATCTCAAACTCTCATCTCTCAACAAAAACCCATTAATTAAATGAAGAAATGAAGAAAAGAAGCATATTGGAAAATCAATTTTCAAATTATCCAAAAGCCCAGAATCAAGTCGTGTAGCCTGTAGAAGCCGGAGAAAATCAAAAATCCAATATGAAAAGAAATCATATTCAAAATGGTTGGCCATAAAGAAACGACGATATCTCCTAATCCGGAAGGCGGAATTTAACATATAATATATGAAAATCGCCTATCTCGACAAGACGAAGCTATCCGTGAAATCAGAATTTGGAAATAGTGGGTATCGATGTCGGCATCGATGTCGGCATCGATGCTGGCATCGATACCTGCATCAATGCCTGCATCGATGCCAGATTACTGTAGCGCGCGTCAATGGCTGATTTTGCTTGTCTTGAGGCTCAAGTTTGATCTAATGGCTATTATTCACTGATGTTTACTATAAATAGGGGTAGAGAGTGAGGGGTTAGAGGTGTGAAAATTTTTGTAACTCCTTTTAGAGAGGAGGGCTACTCTTAATTGAGAAGGCCTTCCAAAATTGTAACCTTTTATTGCAATTAATAATAATAATTTTTGCACCACTTTAAATTTTTCTCTTCTTCTCTTTGTTGGATGATGAAGATGAAGATGAAGATGGAGAATTATTTGAATGTTTGTATTTTTTTTTCTTTTTCTCTTTTATTGCTTATTAGTTTAGATTTATTTCTATGCTTGCAGTTAGATTTTATTTTCTTGTTAAATAGCCAAGAGGCTAGAACCCTCTTGCCTTAGATTTATTTCATGCTCATAGATTAGATTTATTTTCATGCTTATAGAGTAGATTTATTTTCTTTTTGCAATTTATTTTATAGTTTAGATTTTACAATTTATTTTGTAGTTAGATTTTAATTTCTTGCACTATTCACCTTGAGGCTAGAACCCTCTTGGGTTTAGTTTTTCTTTTGGTTTATTTTTATTTTGTTTGATTCGCCTTTAGGGTAGAACCCTCTAGGGAATCATCCTTTTCTAAGAAGTGGGTTCAATTTTAGATTACCCATATCTATAATTGAACCCACTATCTTTAATTTCTTGCATTTTCTTTTATTCTAGAATTTTGTTCTTCATTCTTGATTTTTTTATTTGTTTCTTGATTTTATTCATTTTTCCTTCTCACCTTATTGATCATACTCATTCTCTTTTACATCCACTCTCACTTACACTTTGCACCTACTTACACACCACTTTCACTCTTTCAATCTCTTCACAATCATATTCACTCACCAATCTTATTTGTCACACACACAACATAAGAATCGATTTTATATTTTCTCCTACAAAACACCTTCCTCGTGGGATCGATATCTTAAATACTATAACTTGACACGGTTGTGCACTTGCAACCTTTTTGGTACATGTTTATGCTGCATCAAGCGGTCGTCAATAAAGATAACGCAGTACGCCGAACCGCTAAGATAAGACACGCTAGATGGACCCCATACATTTGTATGAACAAGCACTAGCTTATGAGCTTTTGGTGGTCTTCCACTCTTCTGAAAGCTGACCCTCTTCTGCTTTCCAAGGATGCAATCTTCACAAACACCAACTTCCACTGAATCGATATCGGGTAGCTTTCACTGTGAGTGTAGAATCTTCATACCTTTCTGACTCATATGTCCCAACCTATTATGTCACAGATTTGCACTTTCCTTGCCAGCTGCAATTACGAGGGTGTCACTCGTATGTGAAGTTAAATAGAGAGTTTCGGTTTTATTACCGTGAGTAACTACCATAGTACCGTTGGAGATCTTCCACGAATCTCCGATAAATGTCGTAACATAGCATTCCGCTCCAGGCTGGCCAACTGAAATAAGATTTATCTTCAGCTTCAGCACATGACTAACGTTCTTCATAGACCACTTAGAACCCTTCATTTGAATCTGCACATCGCCTCTTCCCATAACTACAAGGCTTGTTATCCCCCAAGTGTACTTTCCCAAAGTCCTCTGCTACATAGTTCTGAAAAAGCTTCATATTAGCAATGGCGTGGAATAAGGCTCTCGAATTAATAACTCATGAATCGTTGTCACTATCCATAGTAAGGATCAAGACATCTTGTTTTCACACTCATTTATTTATTGATAACAACTAAGATGCGGGCTTCTTTGTAAGAGATAACAATATTTTTTCTTTACTTATTGTTGATAATAATGAAATAGCTAAAAACCATCAATTCACTAGAAACTCATTTGTTTACTTTTTTAAATAAGCATTTCATATATAGTATTTGGCTGGAGTTTTCAAGCTTGAAACTCTTATATTTTCTCTCAAAATGATAATATTATTATTAAATATGATTACTAATATAATTGTTTTAGTATATATTAAGAAAAAAAACAAGTTTTAGCCTATTTTCTTACTAATAACTAATAAATAAGTTTTCTACAACATATGATTATTGCTGGCATATTTTGAACCCTTTTACTATAATTAGAGTGTAACCAAACAATAATACAGAAAAGAGTTTTGTAAAAAAAATTACCGGAAGAAGTGTGTTCGAATCCATGAAAGGATTTTGTTTGGTTTCAAGGTGAACCAAACAACCCCAAACTTCACATATGCAAAACTATAAAAACACAAAAAGAATTATTGAACCCAAATGGTTTCACTCTTTTAGGTAAACCTATTTTTAATTATTATTTTTGTTTGCATTGTTTGGTTAGCAACAAAAGAGAGAAAATCTTCTCTCCAAAGTGGAGAAAAGCATTCCTAAAAGAGTAAACTCATTTCAGAGATATTTAAGCCGAAATATGGAGAAACCTAACAAGTTCAGTCCCCCCAACCCCACCCACCCTCCCACCCAAAAGAGGGGGGAAAAAATCAAAATTTACCCTTGTTTTTTAGGGGCCAAATTTTTAAAATAGACCCTTTTAGTAATTTATTTTTAAAAAACAACCTATTTGAGATTTAATTGCCATTTTCGACCTAGTTTTAGCTAGATTTAATGTCGAATAAAGTTTAAAAACTTCACGGGATTTAGAATCACGTGAAGTTTAGTGCCTGATTAACCACGCTAATGAAGCTGCAGAAGTTCAAAAACTTAACCAGATTTAAAATCCCGTAAAGTTTAGTGCCTGATTAACCACGCTAAACTTCATGGGATTTCAAATCCCATGAAGTTTTCGAACTTTATTTTTTATTTTCTAGGTGGCTGAAACCAAATCGAAAATAATAATTAAATTTTAAAGGGGTTGATTTTTAAAAATAAAATTCTAGTAGAGTCTATTTTGAAATTTTGTACTTTTTTAAGGAAATAAACCAAACATCCCAAAAAGTAAAAAGTAAACTGCATAATTAGAAAACCATTCATCTCATCAAGTAGCCAAATATATAACACGCGGTCCCATCCCATGGATATACCCCAAAAAAGAAAAAAAGAAAAAAAAAAGAAGAAGAATCTGACAATTCCACGTCGCCATTTGCGATTCTCATCTCTTCCAAAATGTGAGAAACTTTTAAAAAAAAGTTTGCTCTTTTGTTAACAGGTCAAACAAGAAACCAAATCTCCAAGTGTTAGCGATCTAAAACTTCCAATTTTGTTTCTTCTCCTTTATTTATTTTTCTGTTCCTTTACCGCCTTATCTCTGATCCGGTATAAGTCACTGGGATCAGTTCAAATCTAAGGAAGAAGAAGATGGGTTCTCTTAACAAAGACGAGGAATTTAGCGTTGGAGATGGATGGTCAAAAGATGCGATCTTGTACGTTAATGGAGTTCTCCATGTTCTCCCTGATGGGCTTGCCCATCTCACTCTCTTGCAGTATTTGCGAGGTATATTCTAGTTATCTGAGCTTTGAGCAGTTGTTGTAGTTGCCCTGTGGATTTAAATTTTAATTTTGGCTTTTTTTTTGGGATATTTGAGATGTCTAGAACTGAATTAGGTTGAGGGTTTTACCCCTGGGAATGGAATTGGTATCTGTTTACTATTTTAGGAGCTTGTAGAGATAAATTAAGATGATGACCATTTGTGTTGACGTAAATTTGGCTTATATTGCCTTGGTTTATGAGATTTGTTAGTGATATTTAGAATCGAAGTGCCCCGGCATTGAATTGCCTTTTTATTTTTTATTTTTTGTGTATAATTGATATATCTTGCTTTTAGATAGTTCTCTTGTGCTGTTTTCTTTATTGTGTTTGAAAGGGCATCAATATCACAAATAAGTGTTTGATGTATCGATGCATTCTGCTTCCGTTATGATCTCGTTTTGGGTTTCCCCTTTCAGGTCAAATTGGATTGTGCATTTTATTGTGATTGCACCGGCATTTTTCCATTATATCTTTCACCTTATTTTTGTAATGTTCCTGTTACTGGAAAAAGATAATACGCCCTTTTTGTTCACATTGCAAATAATGCTTTAAAAATAATTATTGCTGTGCGAAATTCTGATTCTGTCTTCTTTATGGGAATGTAGATTTGGGTCTGACGGGGACAAAGCTTGGATGTGGTGAGGGAGGCTGTGGGGCTTGCACGGTTATGGTCTCTAACTACGATCAACATACAAAGAAATCAAGGTGAGTTTCTTGCCTAAGCTCATAGATGATGCAGATTACTTTAGCTACTTACGGAATACAGACTATTACATTTGTGATCTAATTTTATGTCTGCTCTATTATGGAAGAATTTGGTACTCTGCGTCAATTAAATTTCTCTCTACTCTGTCCAGATTCCACTCAGAGCCAATTTCTATCCACTATCAGTTGTGTTCTCATGGTCAATTGAAATGGAACATTTTTTTAAATAAAAAACCATCTTAATTTTGTGAATCTGTGATCTTTCATGTGTTGAAAGATCAAGCAGCAGTGTTATTATGGTCTCACATTACAATCTCCAGTAGTGCGTTAGCACTGTGTTTCTAATTACGACTTATTTCCCAACTTCCGTTCTTGATAAGTTCTATATTAATGTTCTTGATAAGTTCTATATATTAATTTTTTATCAAGTGAAAAGATCTCATGTTGGTTCTAATCCTTTTGCTATTAGGCTTAATACTCATTTAATGCTACGTTGCTGTGTGATATCCTGTCCTTATTCCATCAATGCCTCAACATGCAGTCCTTTTATTCTATCTACGGCTCCCTCATAATTCTGATTTTCAATACATCTCTTTAAGAATATTTCTTTCTTTTTCAAAAACTCTGCTCTTGTTAAAAATTTACAATTGCTACAATTTCTATTTTTTTAGTAAGAACTAAATAGGAAAATATGCCCAATTAGACATTGGTTCGAACCATAGATCTATGAGAAACTTAGAACCAGAATTTCTCAATTTGCACCTTGAATAGTGTTGCAGGATTGATTTTTTTGTTTTTCTCATTGTAAATTTTCCAATATTTACTTCTATGCTTTTGAAACCCACAAATTTTCTGGGCCTCCACACATTACATAAAGTCAATAAAGATTAAATTTCTCTCGATATGTAGACTTTTTTAAATTATATCTTGGCAGATATGCTGCCTTTTTATGAGTTTCTAAATACTTTATTAACATGTACATAATATATTCCTTCATAATGGAAACTTAGGAGTTAATATGTTGCAAATCTGAACCCATGTAGCCAATTACTGTAGGCTTCTTTAAATTACATCTTACCAAATATGCTGCCTCATTTACGAGTTTGTGGTTGTGCATACTTTTACTGATTATTTATCCCTTCATCATATCATTTTAAGGGTTAATGTGCTGCAATGAAAACGCGCAGGCACTATGCGGTTAATGCATGCCTTGCTCCATTGTATTCAGTGGAAGGAATGCATGTAATTACAGTGGAGGGTCTTGGAAATTCCAAAAATAGTCTTCATCCTATCCAGGTCACACTTTCTTACCCTGACAAATATGATTTTAACTTGAGATACTATAACCTCTTATGTTTCATACTTTATTCTGGCAGTGATTTGATTTTGTAAAATGGATTTGTGAACAACCAATAAAGATTTTATTGGACAAGCTAAGCTCCCCTTTCTCTGTAATCTAAAATAAGAAGTAAGAACAATTAGAAAGGAGGATCTTAGTTCACATTGAAAAGCAATCAAGCTCCTCCACATCTTTAGTTTCTAACATTAAAGCAATTGGAAAAAAAATGTGGAAAGGCAGGATCTAAGTGGTTTTGTGTGTATATGTTAGTGAGCAATCTCATACAGATTTCTCGCTTCTGTATCTTGGTTGTGGGCAGGATATGTATGTATTTCTCCTAATCTTGATTTTTGCAAATGTTTGGTTTTCATGCGACGAAATGAAAATGGCCATTAGGTTAAACGGAGTTGTAGTTGCACGTAGATGAACTATTTATGCCCTAGTTTCTTAGGACTTGTTCAAACAGATAGCTTAATTTGACATTTTAATTTCCCACAAACTTGGTACATAACTTCCAATCTAAATTTTATTGCACACAGTGGTTATTAATATTTGTGTCATGTACTGACTGTGTAGGAATCGTTAGCACAAGCTCATGGCTCACAGTGTGGTTTTTGTACTCCTGGATTCATCATGTCCATGTATGCATTATTGAGATCAAGCAAAACGCCACCAACTGAAGAGAAGATTGAAGAGAGCCTTGCTGGAAACTTATGTCGTTGTACAGGTTATAGACCAATTGTTGATGCTTTCCGAGTTTTTTCCAAAACTGATGATTCTTTGTACACTAGATCATCTCCAGAAGGAGTGCCAAAAGATGGATTCATTTGTCCATCAACTGGACAACCATGTTCCTGTGGTGAAAACGCAGCTAAAAGCTGTGAAGATTTGAGTGAACCTGTAATTTCTGGAAACAAGCAGAAACCATTTTCATACAATGAAATTGATGGAAGCTCGTACACTGAGAAGGAACTAATTTTCCCACCAGAGCTTCGTTTGAGGAATAAATTGCCTCTGAACTTGCATGGGTTTGGGGGAATTCGGTGGTATAGACCCCTAAAGCTTCAGCATGTGTTAGACCTAAAATTACGATATCCAGAGGCAAAACTTGTGATGGGCAATAGTGAGGTAGGAATTGAGATGAAGTTTAAGAGCGCCCAGTATCCAGTCTTAATATCTGTCACCCATGTACCTGAGCTTAATATTATCAATGTCACTGAAAATGGTTTAGAAATTGGTGCTTCTGTAAGACTCACAGAACTCCAACAAATACTGAGAAAGGCGATAGAAGAGCAAGCCCCTCACAAGATCTCATCATGCAAAGCCATCTTGGAGCAGCTAAAATGGTTTGCTGGGACACAGATAAGAAATGTTGCTTCTGTTGGTGGAAATATCTGCACTGCTAGTCCAATATCTGACTTGAATCCACTTTGGATGTCAGCTGGAGCCAGATTTCAAATTATTGATAGCAAAGGAAACATAAGGACTACCCTCGCTAGGGATTTCTTTCTTGGTTACCGCAAGATTGATCTTGCTAACAATGAAGTATTACTTTCAGTTTTCTTACCATGGACCAGACCTTTTGAGTTTGTAAAAGAATTTAAACAGGCTCACAGAAGAGAAGATGATATTGCACTTGTTAATGCAGGGATGCGTGTATTTCTTGAAGAAGATGGTAAAAACTGGAAAGTTTCTGATGTATCTATCGTTTACGGTGGTGTCGCCCCAGTTTCCCTTATTGCATCAAGAACTGAAAATGCTCTTATTGGTAAGATATGGGATAGAACACTATTGCAGGATACTTTAAATACCTTGAGAGAAGATGTTCCTCTTTCTGAAGATGCACCAGGTGGCATGATTGAATTTCGGAAATCCTTAACGTTAAGTTTCTATTTCAAATTTTTCTCATGGGTTACACATCTGATGAATGAGAAGGGGTTTCTTCAAGAAGGCCTGGATACAGTTCATCAATCAGCAATACAACCATATTCCAGGCCAGCATCTAGTGGGACTCAGGTGTTTGAATTGGAAAGACATGGGACAGCTGTCGGATTATCTGAGGTTCATCTTTCATCAAAACTACAGGTAGACTGTCCACTAATACTTTTTCTCTGTTTCTCTTGAATTCTATCATTCCTGGCTTTGATGTTTTCATGTACAATAACGTTGTATTATTTATAGTGATTAATAATTGGAGTTCAAGTGATATTTAGTTCTTGTTCCTGCATATTAATTAAGGACAAAATAAATGAATAAAATGTAGCAAGTTGTTTCAACCTATGATTTGGAATGTTTAAAGCTAAATATAAGGTAAGGGATTTGTTTCTAATGAATAGGAGATGGTAGTCCCATGAAGAGGAAAAAGGAAACAGCTTAAAGATTATTGGTGGCCAATGCATGTAATATTATTATATGTCATGCTTGGCCACTAAAATATTCTAGGATAATAGTAGTCCCATGATGAAGAAAAATCAAACAGCAGCGGGAAAAGACTACTGGCTTCCTATGTATGTCATATTATTTTGCACTTGGCCAAAAAAGTAATCTACAACTAAGTAGAAGACAAGTTCTTTCCTTAATGAAGATTATACCTGTAGGCTTAACTTTCATGCCTTGTAAACTCCTTCCAACGCTAATGGTATATTTTATATTCTCACAGATCTATGGAAACTCACTCCCTCCAAGCCTTTATAATGAGAACAAATTACAACTTCACGTCTTTTTGTGGAATTTATGCTTTCTTTTTGTATTATTTTTATTATATATTAATATATTTGTATGTGAAATGCATTCATTTTGGAAAATACTTTATAATACCTTTATTAGTACCTTTTCAAGTCAATCCATATCTCTTTTTGAATGTTAGGACCTACTTCTAGCACTGCATCAATTTCAAGCACTTATATTCTTTTGTTTCTCACGCTACTTGTGGAATTGAATATTCAAAAGACAATGGGTACTGCTAAGGATGAAAAGCAGTAACAAGCTTTTGATGTTATCTCAGTAACCAAGATCTTGCTTTTCATCGCTTTTTCTGGTATCTTTCTCATTATCTTGTAAAATCTGATTGGTTATTGGCACATCATATTCTACCGTCCAGCTAAACAATGTCTTAGTTAAGCAATAATTTCTCCTTCTGGTACTTATGCGGAACTGCATCCAGGTGACAGGGAAGGCTGAATACACAGATGATGTACTTGCACCTTCAAATACATTGCATGCTGCCTTGGTGTTAAGTACAAAGGCTCATGCACGCATTTTGTCCATAGATGATACGCTTGCCAAATCAACACCCGGTTTTGTTGGCCTATTTCTCTCTCGAGATATTCCTGGCACGAATAAAATTGGAGCCATTATATATGACGAGGAGGTTTTTGCTTCAGAATTTGTAACTTGTGTTGGTCAAGTAAGCAAACAGTATTACCGAAACAGATTTAGTTTACCTACGTGTTTTCTTATCTAGGAGACTGGAGAGGGTAATATTGGATTTTCCTTTATCTAATTAAAAGAAATCACATAAATTTTATGCAGGTAATTGGGATTGTTGTGGCTGATTCTCATGACAATGCAAAAATTGCTTCAGGTAAGGTACGAGTTGAATATGAAGAGTTGCCTGCAATCTTGTCTATAAAAGATGCCATACAGTCTGGAAGTTTTTTTCCCAATACGGAGAAATATCTTGTCAAAGGAGATGTGGAAGTGTGTTTTCAGTCAGGAGAATGCGATAGAATAATTGAAGGGGAGGTTCAAGTAGGGGGTCAAGAACATTTCTATTTGGAGCCAAATAGCACATTGATTTGGCCAGTTGATGGTGGACATGAAGTTCATATGATTTCCTCCACTCAGGTAGGTTACAAATACATAGTGGACTAGAAATATAATGATATCATTTATTTTACTTAATTCTTATGCATTCCTATGCAGCGTTCTTCTTTTTAATTAGGTTAATGACCGTTTCATATCTCAGATTTACTCGGAAGAGGGTACATCTAAGAAGAGACCTTCTTGGTCATTAATTTGATGGAAGAGGAATGTAGAACTAAATAAATTATTTTTGACCTTAAATTCTTTATTGTCCAATTACTCGGAAGTGTGGTCCCCTGTTCGAGGTTAATATGATGTTGGATATTTCGAAGCTGAGGTAATCTAGCGGGAAGCTCTTCGGGCATGATGTCACAAAATTTCTCCAAAAGGGAATTTAGCCGTCCTAGAATGTCACTTGTAGAACCGGTGAATCCCTTATGAAATTTCTACAAACACAAACGGTTCATGCAAAGACTCCTTTTGAAATTCCCTCACGGCACATAATGAGGCACATAATGATAGTATAGATTTTTCTTTAATTTTAGGAACACTACTTCCCGTCAGGAGACAAAGGATAAATTTCACATTGTCTTTAGTAAACTCTATTACATTCTTCCTTCCCTTATGGCATGCATCCACATCAAACTGTTACAGCCTCCCCAACATTAACTGACAAGGATCTATATCAACAATATCACAAATAGCTATCCCTATATCTACTGTGAATTTTAGGATTTTATTCACTTCCTTATTCTGTACAAAACAGTCCATATATATATACACGTTAGGCAGTATCATTCTGCTTAATCTAAGGAATTTGTTTCCTTCTTAAAGAAGGAAATTAATACCAAATCATCTAAAAATAGGAAACCTAAATATACACCATACTTACAATATTAGGATCCCTAGAAAATAGTCACAATATCAATATCTCCAACAACCTAAATATACACCATACTTACAATATTAGGATCCCTAGAAAATAGTCACAATATCAATATCTCCAACACTCCCCCTCAAGCTAGATTGTATATGTTTATCATACTCAGCTTGCTACACAAACCTTCAAATACAACTCTAGGAACTGGCTTGGTGAGTATGTCTGCATTCTGTAATGATGATGAGATATAGATAGGTTCAACTATCCCTCCTTCTATGCTTTCCTTGATGAAATGCTTGTCAATTTCAATATGTTTGGTTCG
>NC_033796.1:79097527-79117281 GCF_001876935.1 Asparagus officinalis
AATGCTTATTGCTGGTTGGCTATCACTTAGTAGCTTGATTGAACCATCTATAGGAACCTTTAACTCAACTAGCAATCGTTTCAGCCATATTCCTTCACAAATCCCTTGAGCCATGGCTCTAAACTCAGCCTCAACACTACTTCTCGCCACAACTGATTGCTTTTTACTCCTCCAAGTTGTTAAATTACTCCAGACATAAGTACACAACCCTGAGGTAGATCTTCTATCAGTTATAGATCCGGCCCAATCTGCATCTGAGTATACTTCAACTCCTCTCGCTGCATTTTTCTTGAAAAACAGCCCCTTACCAGGTGTCATTTTTAGGTATCTCAGAATCCTTTGAACCGCTGTCATGTGTTCCTCAGTAGGATTATTCATGTACTGACTTACTAAACTCACCGAGAAGGCAATATCAGGTCTTGTATGAGAAAGATCAACTTCCTTACAAGTCTTTGATATCTCCCCTTTTCAATAGGAGAACTTTCTTGAATTGACCCAAATTTAGTAGTAGAGTCCATTGGTGTGTCAGTTGGTTTGCAGTTAAGCATGGCAGTGTCTTTCAGTAGGTCTAACACATACTTTCTTTGTGAGACAAAAATTCCTTTCTTTGACCTAGCTATCTCCATCCCAAGGAAGTACTTTATGTTTCCTAGATCTTTGATCTCGAACTCTTTTGTGAGAACCTTTTTAATTTTGGGTATTTCCTCTTCATAGTCCCCTGTGAGTACAATATCATCCACATAGACTATTAATACTGTCATCTTACCAACAGAAGAATGTTTTATGAACATTGTGTGATCTGCCTGACCTTGAGTGTACCCATGCTGTTTTAGCACCTTAGAAAATTTCTTAAACCATGCTCTTGGAGATTGTTTGAGACCATACAACGATCTCTTCAACCTGCACACCTTTCCTCTATTAGCATCATTTTCAGTCCCAGGAGGAACCTCCATATACACCTCTTCTTCTAGATTGCCGTTCAAAAATGTATTCTTGACATCTAGTTGGTAGATTGGCCAGTCAAGATTTGCTGCTAGAGATAGTAGAACCCGGATAGAATTCAACTTTACCACAGGTGCAAAAGTTTTCAGATAGTCAATGCCATATGATTGAGTGAACCCTTTAGCAACCAATCTTGCTTTAAACCTCTCAATGCTGCCATCAGCTTTGGTTTTCACAGTGAAGACCCATTTGCAACCAACTGGCTTCTTTCCACTCGGCAAATCACATAGTTCCCAGGTTTGGTTCTTTTCTAGGGCTTTCAATTCTTCTTCTACAGTCTTTTTTCATTCTTCTACTGACAATGCTTCTTGCACGCTATTGAGAATGTGTATGTCTGAGATTTTTACAATAAAAGACCTATACCCTTGAGACAGCCCATCATAACTGACATACTTGCTAACAGGATATAACGGCCTACTCCTGCAGTCTCTGACCCCTTTTCGAATTGCAATAGGCAAATCATCATCAGTTTGTGCACTCTCAGAATCTGTACTGTTAGAAGAATTTTTATCTTCAGCCTGTGTATGAGTTTCATGAGACTTGGACTCAGGTTCAGATGTTTGAAGTGGTATAGGTTGTGTCTGAACCTCTGTTTCCTTCTGTCTTCCCCGTCTCATTTGATAAATAATTATGTTTTGATCATCAGCAGTAACTGTAGGTTTCTTAGGCTCACTAACAAAAGGGGATAAGTTGTTATCATGATCAGTCTGATTAGATTGAACAACACTAGGATGATCTAACAAGTCTGATTTTGGTTGACTAGGTTGAGGAGGCTGTTTTAGACTGACACTAGGGCTGTCAAGAAATTCAATATCATAAGGAGTCAAAAACACATCATCCAAACTCTCAAGTGTTGAAGATGAAGTCAAAGTAGGTCTTTCAGATCCCAAAAACTGATATTCACCTAAATTCTCCCCCTTAAGAGCAGTTTTATTGAAATATGGAGTTGTCTCAAAGAAAGTGACATCCAAGCTGTGATAAAACTTGTTATTTTCAGGGCAAAAACACTTATAACTTTTGTGATGTGAAGAATAACCGAGAAACACACCACGAACAGACCTCTTATCCAATTTACCTCTTGTGTGTTTGTGAAGATGGATAAAAACAGTACACCCAAATTTTTTTTGTGGTAAATTAGATATGAGGTGACAGTGAGGATAAACTTCAAGAAGTTTTTGAGTTTGAGTGAAAAAATTCAGAACTTTGGAAGGGAGCCTATTTATCAGATAGGCTGCTGTAAGAACAGCGTCACCCCAAAATCGTTTTGGCATGTTTGTAGAAAATAACAAAGATCGGGCAACTTCAAGGATATGTCTATTCTTTCGCTCAGCAATTCCATTTTGTTGTGGGGTATCAACACATGAGCTTTGGTGAATGATACCCTCACTCAAAAAGTAATTGCTAAGAGTAGAATTAAAGAACTCCTTATCATTGTTAGTTCTTAAAATCTGAATTTTAGAATTAAATGGGGTTTGAATCATGATATTAAAGTTTTTGAAAATTTGAGAGACCTCAGATTTGTGTTTCATGAGAAATATCCATGTGAGTCGAGTATGATCATCAATAAATGAAACAAACCACCGAGCATTAGTGATATTAGGAGTTTGTGATGGTCCCCAAACATCACTATGCACCATAGAGAATGGCTTGGTTGACTTATAAAACTGATTTGGAAAACTGGTACGAAAATGTTTAGAGAATTGACAAATATTACATTGGAAATCACTAGGACTTTTATTACTGAACAACGATGGAAACAACTTAGCAAGATACATAAAGTTTGGATGACCTAGTCTATAGTGCCATAACATAACATCCTGACTTGGACTAGACACTCTAACAGACTCATTTTTGCTAACACTGTTGACATAAGAACTACTACTCACTGTTGTTGATGCTTTACTTATTGGAGAGGGTTGAACTTCTAGAAAATAGAGTCCTGCACAGCCTTTAGCACTGCCAATCATCTTCCCCGAGTGCAAATCCTGAAAAACACAAGCATTTGATCGAAAATCAGCCGCACAATTCAAATCCTTAGTGAGTTTACTTACTGATAAGAGATTGCAGGTTAGCTTAGGCACATACAAGACTGAATTTAAAGTCAAATCGGCAGAAATAATTACGGAACCAATCCCCATTACTTTAGACAAGGATCCATCCGCTATTCGTACAAAATCGGCAGAAATAATTACGGAACCAATCCCCATTACTTTAGACAAGGATCCATCCGCTATTCGTACATGAGGACTATTGCTATAAGCTGAAAACTGATTGAAAAGTTTTCTATTACCAGTCATGTGATCCGATGCTCCGGAATCCACAATCCATGAATGAGATGTGCCTTGATTTGTAGCTAGTGCAGTAAGAAAATTACCTTTTTGTGCAATCGTCCCTGAACCTATTATCATTTGGCTGGTCTGTCCCTGAGCAATGAGTTTCTGCAGTACTTCCAATTGTTCCTTGTTGAATGGTTCAGCCACAGAAGAGGATGGTAGATTGGCTTTGCTATCTCGTTCCTTGGCTGGTTTCCAATCCGTCGGTTTTCCATAAATTTTCTAGCACTTGTCCTTGATATGGCTAGGTTTTCGACAGTGATCACACCATGACCGGCCGCCTTTTCGTGCCTCTGAAGTACTGCGTGCTGCCACGGCTGAAGCCTCACCTCCCGCTTCCTTTGGTTCTTTAGATTTAGCCCCTAGCATCAAGGTTCTGCGACTCTCTTCATGTCTGATTTCAGAAAATGCCTCTCGAAGATTAGGCAGTGGTTTTGTCCCAAAAATCCTACTCCTCACAGCATCAAGATTTGAATTTAATCCCAAACAAAACTTGTACACCCTTTTTGTCTCAATAATCTTCTTATATTGTTGTAAATCATCAGCAGTGCTCCACTTGTATTTCTCAAATGCATCAAGTTGTTGCCAGTATCGTTGAAGCTTGTTGTAATAATCTGTCACTGAGAGATCACCCTGCCTCAAATTATGCAACGCATCTTCGATTGTTACAAGTTCAGGAGTATTATCTTTGTGGGAGTAAGTTTCCTTTGATGTCTCCCATACCTCTGCTGCTGTTTCAAGTAGAAAAAAATTTTCTCCAATGTTAGGCATCATGGAGTTTATCAGCCAAGACATTACCTGGCTATTCTCCTTCTTCCAAGTTCGATATTCATCTGCCGTCTCCTCCGGTTTGGTGACTTCATTGGTGAGATAACCCTCCTTCTCTCTACTGCAGATATACAAGAGCACCGATTGGGACCGCTGAAGATAGTTTCGACCGTTGAGCTTGTATGAAGTAATAGACATGTGAGGAAAGTTCGGAGGATCCCCCCCATTGTCGCCAAGGACTGCTGTTTCAAGGCTAGATATCTCATCTGAGGTTGCATCAGAACTGGTAGGTTTGGAAGGAGTTGTCATGATGGATGGGAGAAGATACTACCGGAAAAAGCTATAAGAGATATATGGTTACTGTCGGAAAAGCAGTATGAATTAGGGTTGAAGGTTTTCAGAAACAAAGCTCTGATACCATGTGAATTTTAGGATTTTATTCACTTCCTTATTCTGTACAAAACAGTCCTAATATATATATACACGTTAGGCAGTATCAATCTGCTTAATCTAAGGAATTTGTTTCCTTCTTAAAGAAGGAAATTAATATCAAATCATCTAAAAATAGGAAACCTAAATATACACCATACTTACAATATTAGGATCCCTAGAAAATAGTCACAATATCAATATCTCCAACATCTACTAATAGAAAAATTGACTATGCTCTGTTCGCTGACCTTGATATCACTCACAGATTTAATCCAGCTGTCTTTTTAAGGGGAAGGGTGCTTCTGCACATTCAACTTTAGTCAACTTTAGCCTATCTATTGCTTCTTAAAAATCAAGTTCTCTTGACTACCACTATCAATTATTAACTCAATCTCGTGCTAGTTCATTTTGCAACGACTTCGGAAAAGATTATGCCTTTGTGGGTCCTTAGCCACCCTTTTTGTTGCCAACATCAATCTGCGCATTACACGCACCTCGCGCTCTTCATCGTCATACACATTATCAGGATTAACTATATGGTGTTCGACCTCAGTTTCAAGCTCACCTTTCTCGCCGTCCTCCCTTTCAACTGTATTAACTCTACCACAGTTAGAACAATTATTTGATAGATGCCCGCAACGATAGCATTTAGTCTCATGAGTTCAAGCGTATGGATTATTATTCTGTCGATTCTGCTGAACTCCTCTTGGCGGCTGGTTCTAGAAATTCTGATTCCCTTTCTTTGCTAAGTCCATCTTATCATCTGCAGCCTTTTGAATGACCTTCTGGTTATCAATCTGCTTATACCTTGTATTTTGACCTCGATGATTCATCAAATCTCCTGTAATCAGATTGATGTCTGTTAGATCAGGTGAGTTGCACTTTCACCTTCATGGAACGATTAATTGCTTCGTCCACACTATATACAGTCGTCAACTGCACTTGATCCTTGATCGCGGTGCGAAGTCCACCCATAAACCTAGTAATCTGTTGTCTCTCTGTTTTGCTCAAATTGTTTCGCGTCGATATTCTATAAAACTCCTGGGTATACTGTTGGACTGTTCGATCCTCATGCTTGCAATCCTCAAACTTCTGATAAAGGATTTGATCATAATCTGTCGGAAGAAATCGTAGACATCGCGCCTCCCTTATACGTCTCCAAGTGCAAAACATGTTGCTTTCCTTGGCGCTTGCGATTGTTTTGAAATTGCTCCCACCAAGCAGAAGCTCCACTACGTAATTTATAGGCCACATACTTAACCTTTAAATTATCAGCAATTCTCATTAAGTCAAAATATTTATCGACCTCAGCAAGCCAATTTAGAAAATCCTCCACGTCTATATTTCCGCTAAAGAAATGGAGATCAACCTTGATCTTCGAAAACCGATCATTGTACTAACTAGGAGCAAGAAACTGAACATTGTTCTGACCAAAAGCGAAATCTTCCTCCCCTTCTAAATCTGAATCCAAACCAACCCTAGTCGGCGGATCGTGAGGATTAGCTCCGCCTCCAACAGGTCCTCCAGCCAGGGGAACAGCCTGTTCCCTAGGGTTATTCTCAATGTGCAAGTCCTGAAGCGCTTCCATCATCAACTCATGTTGTTGTCGTGATTATTTTAGTTATTGTTACATCTGCTATTTCATCAATTAGAGTGTTTGGAGGAATATAATATTAGGATCATTGTTGTTCTTAGCCATTGCGCAGGACGAACCTGCTTTGATGCCAACTAACGCAGCAATGAAAACAAAGAAGCCTTACCACAAGGATTTCTTCCAAGAAAGCTTTACCCCGAGGACTTTTTCAAAGATAAAATTTATTCAAGAGAAATTTATTCAATTCTAAAGATGATGACAATGCAAAATTACAAAGTATTTAAAGGAAAACCCTAAAGTCCTAAAAGAAGTTTAAAACAAAATTACTAAATTACCCAACAGAAAATAATAAAACAGTAAACTGCAAATTTGAGGCCCTAAATGATCTCAAATGCCCAAAAAACAGTGGATCTCATGGCGAAGATATGAGTCTTGCTCGTTGGCCCATTTCGCTTTAGCTGTGCGAATTTCGGCCCAATCAGAAACAGTGACTTTGCGATCCTACATAGCTTTTTGTCCTACATCTGCAATGCATTTTTCTTCACTTTTCTTCACTGTAAAATTCCTTATTATAGCTACAACTGATATTATATGTTTGGAGAGTTCACTTTACTATGTTTCCATATATCTGGGAAGTACTTTCGCAGATTTTTTTTCTGTTTTAATTGCATGGACTCTAGGCGGAACCCACTTTCATTTGTAATGACATTATTCCTTTTCCTTATTGTGCAGGCCCCCCAGAAGCACCAGGAAACTGTTGCACGAGTTCTTGATTTGCCATTCTCTAAAGTAGTTTGTAAAACTAAACGCATTGGTGGTGGGTTTGGTGGAAAAGAAACAAGATCTGCCTTCATTGCTGCAGCAGCTTGTGTACCATCGTATCTTCTGAAGCAACCGGTGAAAATTACCTTAGACAGGGACATAGACATGATGATAACAGGGCAGCGTCACAGTTTCCTTGGGAGATACAAGGTACTTAACTGACAATGTAGACTAAAGTTCAACTTGTATACAGTTGGTATATTTTTGAGGTAAATGTTGGAGCATCCACATATTTAGACTTGTGGTAGAAACATGTAAAACCTATATGTATCCTCTGTGTTTACATGTGTCTATTATTTTTCTTCCTCAACATTTTTTTTAGCTTTCCACCCTGTTGGAAGGCTTGATGTATACAACCTTGAACCACTGAATACATGATATTCAAAGTTGAGAATGCTTATTCCTTGATTTTCAATATTTATAATGTTTTTGAAATCCAATCTGGCACACTCCGCTTCACCTTAGTTCTTTTGGGACATATCGGCATCAGAACCACTCGAGTCATGAAGATGATCAACTTTGGAAGTTCCTGGATGTCCTCTCATACCCTTAATCACAGAGACCTATTTCTTTCATGATTCAACTTATGTTTTATTGATTTAAACATTATATGGCTGCAACATTATTAAGTAACAGTTGCTTATTTATTCCCTTTGTAAAAGAACATAGTTTATACCTTATTAGTTTACAAAAATAATAAGATGACCTTAAACTCTTGGCGCATTAATTTTCACCTCATGGATGTAGTATGAAGCTTATATTCATTAACGTTGGAAAATTTTGGACTCGTACCAGGTTGGATTCAGGAATTCTGGAGAAATTATGGCATTGGATCTGGAGTTATTTAACAATGGTGGAAATTCGTTGGACCTGTCCTCATCGGTCCTTGAGCGTGCCATGTTTCATTCGGATAATGCTTATGCAATACCAAATATCAGGGTTAAAGGGCAAGTCTGCTTCACAAATTTTCCAAGTAACACGGCTTTCCGGGGATTTGGTGGTCCTCAGGGAATGCTAATTGCTGAAAATTGGGTCCAAAGAGTTGCAATGGAGCTGCAGAAAAGCCCTGAAAAGATACGGGTAGTCTTTTTTTTATTTTTATCATGCATGACTTTGAATTATAAAGATTCTTATATTTATTATAATATTCATAATATCTCATTTTCTATTTGTGGACTTGATAACCAGGAGATCAACTTTCACCATGAAGGACATATTCTGCACTATGGGCAGAAAATAAAAAATTGTACGTTGAGTCAGGTGTGGGGTGAACTAAGATCGTCCTGTGATTTCCCAAAGTGTCGTGAAACTGTCGACCACTTTAACCACCAAAATCGCTGGAGAAAGCGTGGAGTTGCAATGATCCCGACCAAATTTGGCATCTCCTTCACCACAAAACACATGAACCAGGTGAACTGGGCTATATTTTGAAGCTTAAATAGTTCGGACTTTAGCTGTTTTTTTTTCTTGCTTTTTTGTGGCCATAATGATTTTATTCTCACAGTCAAAAGTGCAACATGATTTCCTTGTGCCTCATGTTCATGCCACTGACAAATATCCTTATGGCTATAGGCTGGTGCTCTTGTACAAGTTTATCTTGATGGGACTGTTCTAGTGACACATGGAGGTGTTGAAATGGGACAAGGCTTACACACCAAAATTGCACAAATTGCAGCCTCATCTTTTGATATTCCTCTTAGTTCTGTATTTATATCAGAGACAAGTACAGATAAGGTAAGTAGATATTTCCTTGACCTTTCTTATTTAGATCGTATGTTCCCTACAAGCCATGATAACAAAAAGCTTATCTGTGCCGGACTTCTATTGATTCCTTTTACTACTGCAGGTACCAAATTCGTCACCAACTGCAGCTTCTGCAAGCTCTGACATGTATGGTGCAGCAGTTTTAGATGCTTGTGAACAAATTAAGGCACGCATGAAACCTATAGCCAGCAGACATAATCTTGCTTCTTTTTCTGAGGTATTGTTTCCATTATTTCCATGGAGTCACCCACCACTATCCCAGCTTCTCAGCCACATATTTTCCTTGTACCCTTTCCTCCAATTATGTGTGCGGTGGTAAAAAGCGTGAATCATTATGCATATCAATGAAGCTTTATCAATATGTTCTTTCCTACAGTTCAATCTTATTCATAGGTTCTCCTACACAAATCAATCCTTGAGTTTTTATTTGAGTATATAATTATGCTATCAAAAGGAAATTGCATTTTACTGATTTATTTCTTAATTTTATTTATAGACAGTGGGAATCCAAAAGTTATGCTATGGTAAGATCTGAACATTTTTGGATTTTCCAATTAGAACATGATGAAACATACATTATTATTGGATATAGCACGTTTTAGTGAATACAATCCTTTAGATGGCACATAATTAGCATATATGATCCATTTCATCTTCCTTTTCACTTTTCTTCAGTGAAGGTATGATGCATGTGTTGGAAATTCGTGCTAAATACATGCAAAATACGCAACGGAAGACTATGTATAATAATACTAAACATGTAGAGAGCATGAAAAACAAGCTAGGACCATCCTAATTAAATCTAACATGATCCCTATATTAAAGAGAGCATACAAGAATTAGAAAGTCATACTTTCGAAGCGTGATTCGGTGGAAGATCGAACAACCCCTAGCTCTTGCTCCTTGTTGTTGTAAACCTTCTTATAGTGGATCTCCAAGTCTTCAAGTGAGCTTGATAAAATCGGAGTCTTCTTGAGGCACAATGTAAGATATCCACCCCGGGGTACTTTAAAATCTTACTATTTCCTCTTACTCAAAGATTGCTAGAGTTTAGTAAGAGGTAGAGCTCTCTTTTTTATTCTCTTATGGAAAAAATCACTTAGCCAATTTTTCATTAATCTTTTCATAAGAGAGAGCTCATATATATAGAGTGAGATATGTCATGACTCATCTCATGAGTCATGCCATGAGTCATCTAAATATAATGATTCCTTTCATGAGTCATGCAATGACTCATCTCATGAATCATGCAAATAGTCATGAAGAATCAAAACTATGTGCTAAAACCATGTTTCCAAACCATACCACCTTAATGACTCATCTCATGACTCATTAATCAAAGTATAATAAAGTATGTATTTTCATAAATAAAAATACTACATCAATATGGTATTCATAAATACGGTATTTCGTAATTTTTCAATTATTGACTAATAAGTCATCATATGACCAAAAAGTCAATGAGTTGACCAAAAGTCAACTATTGATCAAAAAGGTAACTAGTTGACTAAAAGTACTTTATGGAAAAAATACTGGAATTTCTTTCCTAAACACATAGCATTCCGATTTTACCGATATACATAACCGTTTATGTGTATCCGGTAAAATCATATATGTGTATCAATCATACGTATTACTTTATAAATTATGTTTCATAGGATTCAAGTACGCGCTTGGTGTGACTCTAGGGCCCAACTTAAGAACTCGGTAGTGGATGATATCCACAAGTACAACAGAGGTGTTAGCTACACATAAAGACTATCCAGATATAAGTTATGATAAATGTCTGTAAGATGCTAACATAATTTTATCAGGACCACTCAGTGATAATATTGTACAGTCCGGTCTCTTCATCAAACAATGTCAAACTATCGAGCCTAGGGCATGGAAAACTGTCAAACCTAATAGCTCGATTAGTGTTTGTTGATATTAAACTCATAACCTATAAGATCAAACTGACATGCAGTTTATCTTATTTACCTCGGTCAAGGATTTTCTGGCTATAGTTATATCAAACAATCTTATGACATCAACCCCTTATACTGGGAGAGACGAATCCCATCTTGGCATCTCAATATCTACTTATGTCTCAGGATTCACCCAACAAGAACCGTTATGCATAACTCAATGAGAACTGTGGTTAGGTAAAAGTCTAAATACACTTATACCGACATGTAACATATTACACTCATGCCTCAGGTCAAGAGACTACTATGTACTATATCACTTGAGAACTTTTATTTGACAGTGCCTCAGGTCAAGAGACTACTATGTACTATATCACTTGAGAACTTTTATTTGACAGTTAAGTATAATTACCAACTAGATGTTCTCAGTGAGTCGTTTAGTCAACTCATTCACTAATGAGTCACCTGTATACTATATCTTGATGTATCACATCAATGATCTAAGAGATGGATCATCATCCTACCAAAGGAGGAATAGAGTATACACTAATCTTCCCAAAGTGATGGTGTCCCATTTCAACACTTCATCGACTAGGAATATTTTAGAATATACGTTAGCGACAAATCAGATCTCTTCATTACGATCATATCCGAAATGTCTGATAGTCTAGTATCATTCTAAGGACTTTATTTGTATTAAAATACCAGATAAATCTGACCAAAATAGCATACTATCATTTTGAACAAGGATATTATATTCATATAGGTCCTGTTACAATATACAATTATTGCATGCAGGGTACCTATATCTAACAGTGTGAGCCAGGTTGCATTTCACTCAGTGTTGAAACTTGAAATGATGGTGATGTTTCCCAAACAACTACCATAACAAGAAATAGCAACTGACTAGTAGGTAAAAGTTCAACTCAAGGAAAAATAGGATACAATTTAGGTTAGACACGGTTATGGTGAGCATGTCAGTGTAATAATGGAAACATGGCTTTTCTATTCACGATATTATCTAGTTTGTCCCAAACTACGTTATGCGGGTACTTCTATCATGAACCCATACCCGAACCCGACATGTACCTGATACGTATCTATACCAAAACTTCACGGACACTCCTTGGATATATGCGTACATTTATTCAGACATGTACTCAAGTATATGATATATGTTTTAATTTAAAACACTTGTCATCCATTTTTTGGACGTATATCCTACACTTAATATCCATTTCTTGAAACTTGTTAGACACGAGTCAGGCTTATTTCAACCCATACACAAGTTCAAAGCTACAATTTAAAATGATCGTTTGAGTGTCTAGTTCAATAATGAGAATTTTCCAATTTATAAAATCAACCTAATAAAAGAAACTTAAAATGTGAAATCAATAATAATCTCGTGTAAATTATTAATTTCAACACATATATCTAGTCATGTCCCAATGTCCTGCATCTTACAAGTTTGCCATGTCCCGTACCCGTACCCGCTCCCGTACCATTATCCATACCAGTTCCGTGCAACTTAGGTCCCAAATGATGATAGTCACAATAGTAATCTGGTGATTCTTTTGAAATGAAAGTTGGGAGCACTATCCAAACTTTACTGGAGATGAGTACATTTGTGTAGCAAGATAGTTGCAAAATAGGCATATTCTCGAGATTATTACAGCTATGAGGGACACAGCTCTGCAAGCGTCATCATGAACCCACTGGGGATATAGCATGGTCATGGAAGGGATAGATGTAGTGCTGTAATTTTGTGGATGTGTTTGCAAAATTCTCATTGCGATGTGTAAGATACTGATATGAAAATATAGTTACAGGATATGGATTATTCATTTTGTTAGTGGAAATGTGATTTTCCCTGGTGAATCTCACTAGGTTTTCCTGTTCAAGGCGTTAGTTTTCTATTTCTTTTGAATAATGGTTTTGTACGAATTTATCACGACATTAATATGTTTTTATCTTAATCTTTCTTTTGCATTTGCAAACTTACATAAATTGTTTTAATTCACCTCTACTGGAGCTAAAGTTTGGTGTTGTTTTCTTTCCTAATCATTAGTTGGTGCGCACATGCTTTATGGAGCGGATAGACCTTTCAGCTCATGGATTCTACATCACACCTGATATTGGATTTGACTGGAAAGTTGGTAAAGGATTACCATTTAGCTACTTCACATATGGAGCAGCATTTGCCGAAGTCGAGGTGGACATTTTGACCGGAGATTTCCACACAAGGAAAGCAGATATCGTTATGGACCTTGGACATTCTCTTAATCCAGCTATAGATGTTGGACAGGTATTATGACGTTATTGTTATTTTAATGTTTACTTACTGAAAATATCCAATTTAGTTGGATAAAGTATTTAATTTCTGTGAACTAGAAAAAAAAACCCAAATTTAACCATGACCAGATTTTTGTAATCAGGGATAAGCGAAAAGAGGAAGGAAGAGAGGAAGGAGTATGAGAGAGGGAATATAAAGGGATGAAGGAAAGGGTCTCAGTTTGGACTAGATTTGTGAACTGGAGGAGAGAGGAAGCATGTTTAAGTTTACTTCAGGCTTGGTATTGAGAATGAGAAGGAAGAGGAGAAGGAGAAGGAAGATCTGTCTAGGTTGGGCTTGATCATTAGGGAGAAGAGGTGGGGAGTCTTGGTCTCAAGGTAGAAGAGAGAATATTAACGACCCACTACACCAAAACTCTAAAGCATAGAAGTTGGGATCTTGGGACTCTATAACAAACCACGGTCTAGGTTAAATCGTCCCAGATTCGGATGGAACATGACCGGATTCACCAACTCTAGCGACCCAATTTAAAATTCAAACCAGTTAAAATTAAAAAAAAAATCTCTTTTAATACAGAACAACAAAAATGCAAGAAATTCAGCAAATAAAGTATGCATACCTTATTGCAATATGATTTTTAAGGTTCTTTTACCACTACTAATATCTACTAGCACATTTCTTAAATTTAACTCTTGCAAAAACTTTAATTCCTACGTTTAAGAACCGAACCTAAAGCGAACAACGTACCCTTGCGTACCGTATAAGCTTACCTCCCTGATACCCGATTCTTAATGAGTGGCGTACCACGCTTCTATATCCGTCCCATGAACCGGAATGAACCGCGTTCCATGCAACTATGTTCTAAGGTTATGGTAAGAGTTGAGGTTTATTGTTCTATATTCTAACATGTCTTTACAGGTTGAGCACCCATTTATGGGTTGAAACCTAGACACGCAGCGGTATCAATTTTTTTTTTTATTTTTTAAATTCGCATTAAACTAAGTGGCCAGTGGGATTCGAACTGGGTTGCTTTGGTTCCATGTTAATGACCCTGCAACTACACTAAAACTCTAAAGTAATGGTGATAGTTGAGGGTCATTGATTTATATTCTAACATAGAAATAGAGGATGGTTTGGGTTTAGCAGAGAGAACAAGAGGAATAGGAAAGAGAAAACGGAAAATGAAGAGGCATTTTAGTTTTTGTTTAGTTATAGAGAAAGGCTTAGATTTGGGTTTTACTTTGTGTTTTGCTTGACGAAGGAGATTGAGGACAGTGAAGAGAAGGGAAGGATTGTTGAGCAGAGTCTGGAAAATAAGGGAGAAGATAGAGGAGAAGATTAGGTGAAAATCATAATTCACAAAGTGCAACATTAACAACATTGCAAAGATTCACAGGGAAAGGTGTACATGCTAAAAAAACATTGTAGATGTAAAGTGATAAATGGCTAATTAAGGCTGTTTTCCATAATTTATTACAATTACAGAGGTGGGAAACAATTAAGGAGGATGCAATAATGGTTAATTCCATGGAGGAGACAGACACTTAGCAGAACTAAATGGAAGAGTAAGGGTTCATGTAAAGTTGGGGATAAAAGATTCATTCTTGTTGGTAGGTGTTGGTGTACCTTTACTCCTAGCATTATAGTTGAGTTATTGGTCTGCTTCATTTTTTTGTAACATTCTTCGACTTTCGAGTACTTTAAAGTGGTTGAATGAAATTTTCTGACATTTTCCATTTTTTTTAACATCATCTGTTTAAGTCTTGATTACTTAGCAACTTGATGTTTTCTATTATATTAATTGGAAAGCTTGCTGCTCTTAATATGTTAATATTTGTGACTTTCAAAACTCAAAGTAGAACTTGTTTTACAAGTATAGAGCATGGGGCTACTCTTCTGTTAACCATCTGTTCTGAGTCTGAATAGTATGACAAGAGAGCAAAAACATGTATTCCAATTCTTCTGCTCAGGCTAAATTGATGATCTTTGCCACCCTTCTTAAGAGTTTTCCCTCAGTTATGTTATCAATTGTCTATCTCCTTTGTTAATTGTTGAAGCAACTATGTTTTATTGCATCTCTAATCCTAGTGGCAGCTGCCTCTACCATCTTATCCCTTGTACCATGCACAAATTCACTCTGATTAGCTTCCTAACCTGGTTATTCCCGGTGCGATGTACGGGACTCAATATTAAAATTGTTGCACACATATTATGGTAATGCTAAGATTTGATAAATACCGATTCCAAATGAACACTAATCAATATCATTTTTCATTTGAAACAAAAAGAAAAATAAAATAATGAAAAGAAATACCTATCTAACTATTTTTAAGATTAAGTCATCTAAAAAATAAATGAGTTTGGTATGAAGAATAACATGGAAGGTAGAAATGCATGAATAATAGCTATCCCAAGGAAGATTGTTGGGGCATAACTGACATGGGCCATGTTCCTGCAGACTGTGGAAGTTGTTTGATTAGAAACCTGTAGAAGTTGTCTGATTAGAAACCTGTGGAAGTTGTCTGATTAGAATAGTATTTATATATTATGCTTATTCCCTTTAAAAAGATGTGATTTTCCTATTCTTGGTGTTAGGCATTGCTCTCCTAGCAACTTTTTTTTTTCACTTTGCTGGAAGTTTTCAGGCATGTGTATTATATAATCGAAGAAACATTACAGTGATGAATATGGTAATTTCCCCCCCTCATTGTCAATGCCATTGAAATTGGTATGTAGACGTCAGTTTCAGCTGTGTGCACTGCCTATACCTCTTTTATGAAGTACTGTTTAAGATCTGATTTCTCCCTTTGTGGCCCCACTTATTTCACCCCTGTAGATCTTACGCCCAGCCCACCTCTCATCTTCTAGATTTCCTATATTTAGAAATATGATTACAGCCGCGGGCATGAAAGAAAGATCATTGAAACCAAAATTTTGGTTTAAAATACATTTTCTGAACATGTACATTATTTAATTTTTTACTATCTTATTGCTTGTCAGATTGAAGGAGCTTTTGTTCAAGGTTTAGGCTGGGTTGCCTTGGAAGAGCTAAAATGGGGAGATCCAGATCATAAGTGGATTAGGAATGGAAGCCTATACACTTCTGGACCCGGCACGTACAAAATTCCTTCTATGAATGATGTACCTCTCAAATTCAAGGTTTCACTTCTCAAGGTATCAAAACAATAACTTTATTTTCTTTGGATGGTACCAATATTCTTCAATCATTTGCAGTAAACCTGTTTCTTTGCATGTTGGTGCTCAATTCCCTTTTTAAATACTGCCGATGTCTGAACTATAATTCATCAGTAACATGGGTAGTCAAAGCATCTATTTAAGAAACATTTTAGTCATAATTCTTTGGGAAAATTTTAATGTGACATGTTACCTTAGTTTATTCCAATTTGGTTTGCTGGATTCCTTTAAATACTTTTATAACAAAATCCATTTCGATGACAAGAAAACTAAAATACAGGGTGATTGAAGTTAAAAATATGTTGTGTAACTATGCTTTTTGCATTTGGAGAAACTTGAGGTCCTTTCAGGTAGTTAAGTTTTGAAGCTGTGGAAATTGTTATCTGATATAAAATTTACAATTACTAAACAGGATGGCCCTCCCCATCGAGGTAGTTGTTCACTGAAAAGATTCCTGGGGAACTCCTCTTTGTTGTTGAAGTGGATAGCGTGGGGCGAATGATGCCTCAAATTATTACTAGCTAGTCCAATGAATAAAATTTTCCTTAATTGGTCTCTATGCGTCCTTGTTAACGTATAAGAAAAAGGAGAAAAGAAAAGAAAAGAAAACCGATAATTTGATAATTTAGCCAACTATTTGAGGAATGAGTACAGAAAGTATTACATCGCAATAGGTTTTCAGCTGTATATAAGTGGTACTCCAATGTCAATAATATGAACAAGTATTCTGATTCGAGTTCTGTTTCCTTATTGTTTCTTTTTTTTTGCCAGAATGCTCCAAATCCAAAGGCAATTCACTCTTCAAAGGCTGTAGGTGAGCCTCCATTCTTTTTGGCATCAGCAGTCCTGTTTGCTATTAAAGATGCAATAATAGCAGCAAGAGCAGAAGAAGGTTACCATGATTGGTTCCCTCTCGATAATCCTGCAACACCCGAAAGAATTAGAATGGCTTGTATCGATGATTTCACAAAACCATTTGCTACTCCAGATTATCGACCCAAGCTAAGCATCTAAAATGTTATTTTATCTTTACTATGAGAGAACATATTTCAGCATTCATGATGTAGTTTTGTATGATGTATAGAGATGTATCTCACTTTGTTGTATCAATGGCATACGTTAATGTATAGTACAGTTAGCTTCTGTTTAATATGATTTGATGCATTTTACAGATGTCGTTGGATGTTAGAATCTTCAATTTTTTCAGACGTGCATAAAATGCTTGGTTATTGCGTTTATGTGAACCCGCATTATTAGGTTGGAAGGCCTGAGTTTTGGTTCTTTTTATTTCTGATTTGCTTGGTCTCTAGCTTTAAATTGAACTGAACAGATTTTTTTTGAACTATTGCTTCTTCTTTTCTATTTTTCACTTCATTTTGCTCTATTTTTATATTGATATGAGCATATAAATGATTTATAACAATGAATTATAGCACATAATCAAAATTAGATAATTTGAGCTGAGGTTTTTTCTTTAAATAGTTTGAAACAAAAATGAAATTCAAAGTGAGGGGGTGAATGACTTTTACTTTAAAATTTGAATTTCAGTATTAGTTTAACCATCAACTACTCATCTACAATATTCCTCTTCATTTATTATATTCTAAGATCAAAAGAAAAAAAGGAATAAGTGGGCTTGATGAATGAGTGTGTAAATAGTTTTTATTTTAAAATTTCAAAAACTCAAAATTTAGATAGTTTAACCATCAAACCCTCCTTAGTAATATCCCTCCTTTTTTTATAATATCTAAAAATAAAAAAGTAGATAAAAAAATTGCTGTTCTTTGTGTGATCACAACACCGAAAATATCTCCTCAATGTAGGAACTACGTAGACTTTGTCAATTGGCATAACCATCTTACATTCATGTTTTATTATAAACTATTTTTTTGAGATTTGGTATGAACTAAAGAGTATATTAGGTTAAACCCTGCAACATGAAATAATCAAATAAACTCACAATTAGATGAGATATGAAGTCTTTACATATTGATTTAATCTAACACAATCTCATGTTTGAATCTCAATCTTGTGATGCTTGCAATAAATAGAATTTCAACATAATTAGAAAGATATATGTCATTTTAAAATACCCATAAAATAATTTTAAAATATAAATATTTATTTCTAAAATAATCTTAAAACCCCATTAGTAATTTCAATCTAATTATTAGAATAATCAAATAAACCAGGAGGAATTCAAGATAATAATTTGTATAAATGATTTTTTATTTTTTTTATGGATTGCAAGGAATATTCTGATTATAGGAAAGTTTCTAATTTTGTAGATCTTTATATAATCTATATTTTTTATTGTCTTATGTTCTGTTAATATTTTAAAAAAAGACAAGGGTAAATCAATAATCTCTTTTTATAAAAATCAGTAAATACATGATATCAAATTAAAAAATTAAAAAATTGACCAATTCATCAATAATATTTTAAGAGAAAGACTAATCGATCAACTTTAAATAAAATTTGAAACAAATTGCATATATGATTTTAGGGTTAATTTTAGAAAAGTTCCCTTAACTATGGTGGATTTCTTTAAAAAAACCCCTTAACTATTCTAATTTGTGAAACCTGCCCTCAAGTTTGGGCATATTATAGATAATCCGACTAAACTTTGAAATTAGAGAAATCCCCCTCAACTACGAAGTGTCCCCCTCAACTATGGAGTGTCTCACAAAACCCCCTTATCTTTCACAATTTTCTCACCGAATTATTTCAAAAATAACTAAAATATCTTTTTGAAAATCAACCAATTCAGATATAAAGAAATCCTCAATCTGTAAATAAAAGATCTTGATCAATTTATAATGTTTTTTAATTATTTGCTCTTTCTCCTCTCTTTCCCTTTGTCTTTTCTTAGTAACCTACTTGACATCTGACATACTAGACATAGCAATGTTAGCTTTCTACGCGTAGAGTATGATTTCTTAAAATTTCAAAACTTGGGGGGGGGGGGGGGGGGGGTAGATTCAAACTTAAGGGGAATTTCTCAAACTAATGTAGTTGAGTGGTGTTTTCCAAGACACATCCCATATTTTCTTTTTTTTCCGCTTATTTTGGGAGGAGGAGGGAGAGGGGGGGGGGGGGTGGGTGGGTTAAGTGAGAAAATAAGGCGTATCTCAATTTTTCATCGTTGAGAAGAGTTGTTACAATATGCTCAAACTTGACAGAGTGTTTTCTCAAATTAAATTAGTTGGTTTTCTTTCTAATGGCAGTTTGGGGGGGGGGGGGGGGGGGGGGGAGGGAGGTTGTGTTCGAAGACACTCCTCATAATTGAGCAAAGTTTGCTAAAATCAACCATGACTTTTATGCAGAGAGGCTTTTTACATGCATTTTTCTTTGATTTTTGTATTTAAATGTTAATTATGATATTTTTTAATTGTGGGCATTTATAATTTGATAAAAATTATAAAATATTTAATTATTAAATTTTTTTAATAATGAATAATTTTAGTTTGATGAGAATTCTTACATGAGTATAAGATTAAGGCTATGTTTATTTTTTACTAGTGGTGGTATTATTTTAAAATAGTCCGGACCCAATTTTTTATCTCATGTTTGTTTTTTTATGCGACCTGGGCTATTTATAAGGAAGGACTACTTAATACTCAAAAGAGAACTATAAAAAAAAT
>NC_033796.1:79117299-79133411 GCF_001876935.1 Asparagus officinalis
TCTCTTTCTAAAATTTATTCTATCAAATCTTTAGTTTTTCTAGAGCTTCATTTTTTTCATGAAATTTCTTGCACCAATTTTTTCGGATTGAGATCCTCTACTCATCAATAGTATCAATAGTATCAAATCTTTAGTTTTTTTAGAGCTTCATTTTTTTCATGAAATTTTTCGGCTCTTTTTTCGGATTGAGATCCTCTACTACTCATCAATAGTATCTCCTAATATTTGCTAATACATCTCCTAATATTTGCCAATCCAAAAAATTTTCGGCTCTTTTCTGGCGGTGTTTTTTTTAACGATTTTGTGTGTTTGTTAAACACGTACAATTCTTCACGTGTAAGCCTTCCAATTAACTACCCTACCAATTCACGTGTATTGCTAGTTTGATCAATAACAAAACTAGCGAATCATCAAATTTTCTTAAATTTTTAGGTAAGGGTGATATTATAGGATCTCCTAAAGACAATGTTTTTTTCCAATCCGAGTGCAAGTAATCTTTTACTAGGGTAAACATTAAAGCAAAACTAAAAAGCTTAAAAACTCACCAGAAAATATCACCTCATCTTCATCCTCAACCTACACACACACACACACACACTAGTTGAGATGCACGTGCAATGCACATGGTTGAATATCATGATTATTTAAATTGATAAAAGTATAGTAAAAATAATAAAAGAGAACAAAGTGTTTTGTGAGAATGATCATTAACTCAATGATCTCTCTCAAATAAAATATTATCATTGTTTCCTTCAACCTAGACTATGACCACGTGATCAAATATTTGTGAGTTATAAACACATTAATCTAGTACAACATCTCTATTTATTAGTATATTGAAGTCTTCAAAAGATGCGTGATCATCCAATTCGTAAAGGAATTTTGCATATGAATTTACTTGTAATATGTCCATTAAAATTTTAGTTGTAGTTTGACTCATATTCACGTTAACTTTTAGTTATTGTTATACTCATATTTATATTATCTAATATTCTCATTTTTGTTTCATTGTAACGATCAAAGTTGTAATGAATGCAGCAATGAATACAGCGACTTTCTCCGAAAACAAGCTGGCGACCACAGTGGGAGCCAACGACATCGCAACCGACGCCGTCGTGACGCAACCAGCACTCAAGATCGGGGTGAATGAAGAACACGAGCTCGATCAACAACAATTCAAAGAAGGCCTCTCTTCCTCCTCCTCCAGATCCGCCTCTCCAAACGGGTATTAGAAATCTATCATGATTAGTGTTAGACCCTAGAGAGGGGGGGTTGGGGGGTGATTAGGGTCTTATGCTAATCTAATCCGATTAAATGCCAATTAAAATTAATTAACAAGTTATCCTAGCAAGTGTGAAATACAACAAGATACATGAGCTAGGATAAGCAATTTGAACAAATGAATATATCCTAGCAATGAGATATTACAAATATATGAGCAAGGATATATAAACTAACACAAGGGTAAAATAAACAATCTACAAAAGAGATAGGGCAATATGAAGAGCAATACACAAAGGCGATATAAGATATGAATACAAGAATAAGAACGCCAATGCAATCATAAACAAAATGATATGATCACAGAGTTCGGTCTAACCACTTGACCTACGTCTCCGCTCCTCACCTTGAGGAGATCTCCACTATTACAACTTGGTTTTTTACGTTTACGCGAATAACATTTACACCACACAATACGGTTTTCTAGTTTACCGAAAACTCTACAACTAACACACTCTTGTAATCCCACTCTACACCCTCTCAAGTGTTGAACTAGACGTGTCTCCCTCAAGTGCTCGGATACAACCTCTCCCTAGGTTTGTCAACCGACGCCACTCCTCTTGGGACGATCCCCGACTCTCGCCACACACTTCTCTCGGTGTACAAGTGTATTACAAAGTAAATCTCACAATAAGCACAATTATAATAAATGATTGTTCTCTAATATGGATGAAAACACAATGAAAGCTCACGCTTAATTATTACAACTCTCACCACCCCAAATATATGATGTATGCAAATATAATAAGCTCAAGTGGGTGTGTGTAAACAATGAGTGAAATCAAATCAACTAAACTCAATTGAAAATACTAGCTTAATGAAAATGATAAACAACAAAGAATTAATACAAAGCTAGTGTTGAGTTTAGAAATTATTCTCTGAAAGACAAGATGGAGAGATGGATTAAAATAAAGCCCAAAGAATGTAGATGATCTCCTCCACTTGTGTAAAACTTCTTCACAAACAAGACTTTTTTAAACAAACACTAAACAAACTTAAACCCTTGCTAAACTCTTATTTAAAAACTTCTTGGATTGCCATGAGAACTGAGATCAATGGGGTATTTATAGCCTCCCAAAATCTCAGCCAAAAGTCCAACAGAAATGACCAAAAAACCAACAGAATCGGAAATCAAATTCTGTACAAAATGACCGTTGGAGTGAACGGCGGTCGACCGTGAAAATCTCGCGGTCGACCGCGAGCCACTTTCGAAGCTCAGAATTTTCCAAAGACTTTTGCGGTTGACCGTGACGGCCGACCGTGGAAAATTTTGAGCTGACGGTCGACCGTGGTGATCGACCACGAAAGTTGCTGATGGCTACACAGGTTAAAAACAAAAGCGCAGTCGACCGTGACGGTCGACCGTAAACTGACATATAAGAAAACAGGTTTGAAAGTTGATTTTCTGATTTTAAAACTCTGTTTAAAAATATCAAATAAATTATAAAAAAGTAAAAATTTAGGAAATGATTGTAGACATGATAATACACATGTTACATTCGAAAAGGACCTCCCAAATAAAAAATATTATCATTTTATAAAATAGTCCAAAACATAAAAATGTAAACATATGAATTTTGACATTTTAGTTAAACCATGTATTGAAACAATACAAAATGATTTTGTACAGTTAATAGAAGATGTAAACTATTATTATGAAGTCCATAAACAATGAATATAGTATTTTATCAAAATACACATATAATGCACTAAAACATGATTTCATTAAACTAAATAAAATTGATATTGATGAAATCATATATATGCATATAAGTATGAAACAAAAAAATATGTTTTCTAATTATATTCAATTGTTTCATATTAAAACTTGAAAACTCAAAACCATGTATGTATATATATATATATATATACAAAGAAACCAATAAAATGTGTGTGTATATTATATTGAGCTTAAAGTACTTAACACACATAATATAAATTCCTAAACTAAATTACCCAAGCTTGTGATCTTCAACGAAGCTCTATCTTGGTACACTTGCGGATAAAGCTTGAACTTGAATCTTTAACTTGAATAGCGTAGCTTCAACCATAATTCCTCCAACCTCCATTGGATATGATCGTGAATGCTCGATTCCATCCATCCTCCAACATATTGTTTGTCTACAATAAATAATAAAATACAAACACTAGTCAAATAATATTAGATGTAAGTTGTTTGTTAAATCATCATCAAAATAAGAAGGCCAACCACGTCCATATCAAATCTCACCCCAAATAATGTGAATGAAAAATGCTATTATAACTCACTTATCTAGAGCAATTGTATTGTATATAGGATACATAACTCATCTGGAATATTCATATCTGCTAAGTTGATTTTGCTATTGTGAGAGCAACATGTTAGAGACTTGTATTCAAAATTTTTGGCTCTACAAAAGACGCAAGAATTTAGAGTGCATAGCTTACATATCGTAAAGAACATATTGGGTCATGATGAATTTTTCCTAATAACGATATTATTACAACGATATTACTATTCAGTATTAAATCAATTTTGTTATATAAGATTATATGACCATGTTTAATGAATTATAAAGTATATATTGTTTGTTGGGAAAATTGAAGAAGAAAACTAAGAATTAAAAATTGTATTATTCTTTCTAACAGACTTAAAAAAAATTACAATTCTCTCGATGCAATCTTTCTCTAACAAACTTAGAAAAAGAAATTACAATTATTCTCAATCGGTTTCCCGAATTACAAAAGAAAGAAGGGATCGACGAAGACCCTTCCCTTTGTTTAATCTAGGTTCTTCTCGGTGTCGATGGGAGCTCAGATCCTTGTATCTCGTTGACGATCTGAACGCTTCACCTCGTCGAACACGATATCTTCCTCTTGAATTGTCGTTGAGGAGAACTTGTGTGGCAAGTGTGGAACTCTTAACGAGTTAATATCGTGAGTTGCAAACTCTGTAAAAGAGTTGAATTGATTTAATCGAAAATCGGTTTATAGCCAAGATCTAAGCTCTAAAACCTTTGTTGCTGAAGGACGCTCCAAGATCTCCAAGAACACAAATACCGATTTTCCTTTATGCGATATTTTTGATGCAAAAAGTCGATCCTTAACTCTGTTGAGTTTTGAGGTATTTATAAGGGAGGGAAAAACTTCCAGCCCCCAAAATCAAAGAAAACGTGCTTCCCCTAAGACTTTTTCAATGGGTGCTTTGCTCCCAAAATGCCCCGTGATTTTCTTCCAGCCCCCAAAACGAATCCCTAGACGAAACACCGTTTAAACCCCTCACGAAATGCCCAAAATACCCCTAGATAGCCTGCAACTGTCGCCCTCTCACGTCAAAAATATGGCGTTGATACTGTAGCATTAAATGGTGATTATATTGCTTTCTTTGGTGGGAAAATTCCCATTTTCCTCCAAATTCTAACCATATCTATTCCCCTTCCCGCTATAATAAAATTTTTGAGTTCCTCCCTATTCTATTACCTCAACTACTCTGCTCCTTCCACTTAATTCTGCGTAATAAAATCCTCTTCGATTTTTAACTACTCCCTGTAATAAAATGACGGATGGATCTCTTCTTTGCGTGGTAACAAATTCAAAAAGCAACAAAGATGGTGACAGTGTATTCATTGTTATCAAAGAGAATACAAAAATAATAACTTTGAAATATCAAGTGTCAAAAAGGCTTAAAATACTCATGCAATCTCTTTCACTTAAGTTCATATGCGAAAGGGAAAAGAAATTCAGTATTTCAATTGACAATAACGATGACTTAAATTTGATGTTCGAGTATTGTCGTCGTAATCATTTTACAGACACGAATTTCTATGCTACATCCGCTGGGGAATCCTCAACTTTGCAGCACACACAGACTACGCTAGATAATGCGTAGGCATTATACTTCAGATTTCCTTATGAGTTCACTGATAGGTTTTGCCACTAGTTGTTAATCTTATGCGTTGGTTGCTGAGGTTATGAGTTCGTTGTCAAGGTTAGGTTAATGACTGGTTGTTATGGTTTGAGTTGTTTGGCTTATTTTATGAAATAGGTTTAAGATTTTTTTCTAAGGTTATGAGTTCGATGTTACGTATGCTAGTTGGTTGTTATGGTTATGTGCTTGCTGTTGGCTGTTAAGTTTATGAGTTGATTGTTAAAGTTAGGAGTTCGTTGCTGAGGCTATGTAAATTTTTACTTCTTCAGGACCATACCGACAGAGAATTCGCGATGTGCAGATACCATGTTCACCCATACCTATAATGATGGGCGTATTCCTAATGATAACCCTACCGGCGACTCGATCATGCTACTAGAATACATGATTAACCACTAAACAAAGATCCTAACTGAGTGGCTGACCATCATACGTGAAGTTGGTCAAAAATTTGATAGTGTTGCTAAAGTTAGATTAGCACTTCAATACTATTCAATTCTAAATAGTTCGAGTATGATTTTTACCACAATGAATAAAGGCGCATAAGAGTCTATTATCGATTTAAGCACACACATGGTTGCCCTTGGATGTTGTTTGCTTTCCCTCTCAGAAATTTGTCGATCATGTCCATAAAAAATTTTGAATCTGCCCACACCTGCGGTCAACATGGAGCAAAAGCTGGCAACTCAAGTGCATCGAGGAAGTTCATTGCTGGCCAAATACAAGCTGTTTTGAAGGTTAGGCTAGATCTTCGTGCAGTTGATATCAAGAATGACATGCTCTCCAATTTTGACATCAAGATTAACTACAGTAAAGCATGGTGGGGGTAAGGAGACAGCTCAACAGGACCTGTTCGGTGATGATGATGAGACTTACGATTCACTGAGATGGTACATTCTTTTTTATTCTTCTGAAATCTTTCTTACGTATTGGTTGCTAACTATACATATTAGTTGTTAAAGTTATTAGTTCGTTGTTAAGTATACGTGTTGGTTGTTAAGGTTGAAGATCAGTTGTTATGGTTATGAATCCGTTGCTAAGGTTACTGCTTTGTTGTTATATTCATGCAGGTATGAATCTATGGTGCATGCAACTAATCTAGAGAGTCGTGTTGTTATTGATGCTGATGACTGGAGGTTCAGGCGATTGTATATTAGTTATAATTCCTGTATTGAAGGGTTCATTGCTGGGTGTAGGCCTCTATTTTTTTGGATGAAATATTTATTAAAGATCACTACAAAGGTATACTACTTAGTGCCAGTGGGTATAATGGCAACTAGGGAATATTTCCCCTTGCTTATTACGTATGCGACGAGGAGAATGAAGCTAACTGGAAATGGTTCTTACAAGGATTGTGGATGTTACTGTATGATAAAGAAAATCCTTACCAATCTCCACATCGACTGGTAATGATTTTCGACGCCGACAATGGTATTAGGATAGCAGTCGAGGAATTCTTTCCAGATGCTTTCCATTCAAGGTGTGTTCTACATCTAGTCGAGAATTTAAAAAAGAAGATGAAGAATTTTGGGCACAAGGCAAATGTCGCCACTATGTTGGGCGAGCTGTTACAATCTACGACTTATAAGTACATAATTTCTAAATGAGATGATGACATGAAAGAATTGGTAGCGATCGATCATAGGGCTTACGTCACTGCAATGGAATACTTCCCAGAGAGATGGGCAAACATGCATTTTCCTGGTATAAGGTAAGATAGCTTGGTTTAAACGTTATTTTGTTACAGCACCATTATAGTTGTTTAGGTTAGAGTTAGCCTACAGGTTTTCTATTAAGGTTAGAGTTTTATTGTTATGATTAGAATTTTTCTGCTAGGATTTTGTTGTTAAGTTTAGAATTTTGTTATTAAGGTTAGGGATTTGTTGTTTAGGTTATGGATTTATTGTTAATGTTAGGGATTTATTGTTAATGTTAGGGTTTTATTGTTAATGTATGACCATGTTACTTTAAATGTTGCTGAGTCTTTCAATAGCTGGATAAGAAAGGCACGATTGTTGTGAATATTACCTTTGGTTGAGACCATACGGAAGCAAATAATGGAGCGCATACATGAAAGGAGGCTAATGGGTCAGAAATGGTCTGGATACTTATGCCCGAAAGTGGAGATGGTACTGTGCAAAAATATTTAGCATGGTAGGTGCTTGGCCATTAAACATTCGACGGAAGATATTATGGAGGTCGAGTCCAATAAAACTTGTCATGTAGATTTGAAGAATCAGGCATGTTCATGCAGGTCCTGGAACATCACCTGTATTTCTTACAAACTTGCGTGCACTGCAATTACATTGATGAGACGAAAAATTTATCAATATTGTGATTGGTATATAACTATTGACGGATTCAGAGAAAGTTATGCACCGATCATCTTTCCCATCCCAGATTATGAGAAATGCTTTGTACCGCTAGAAGATCGATTATTAAAGCCTCCTCTCACCAAAAAAAGACGTGGAAGACCATGCACTAGACGAATAAATAATAGGTCGCTGAACACCCATCCTATTAAGTACTCTCGATGCAATGTGGAAGGTCCCAATCGTGCAACTTGTAACGATCCTATATAGACTATAGTTAGCATTTTATTGTCATGTATATGGATTTGTTATTAAGTATATTATTACAAGTGTTAAGGTCATGGCTTGGCTGTTAGGGTTACTATTTGCTTGTTAAATTTATGGCTTGTTTGTTAAAGTTTTGACATCGTTGTCAAGGTTATCACTTGAATGTTAAGTTTACTATTATTCACTTGCACTTGATTGTTAAGGTCACCGATTGTTAAAGCCTCCTCTCACCAAAAAAATACGGGGAACACCATGTTATTAGATGAGTTTGTTAAAAATAGGTTGTTAAAATTGTTAAGGTTATAGTTTGGTTGTGACGAGCCTATATAGTTTAGCGTTTTTATTGTTAAGGCTATAGACTGGTTGATAAGATTACTATTTGGTTGTCATGTTTACGAAATTGTTGTCAAATATATCATTAAATTTTTTAAGGTTATGGTTTGGTTGTGAAGGTTATGACTTAGTTGTCAAGTTTATTACTTGAATGTTAAGGTTACTGTTATTCACTTGCACTTGGTTGTTAAGGTTACTGAGATATTTTTGCTTTGACTGCTTTTAATGCATTTTATAGTTCCCAAGGCAAGAGAGTTATCTCACCATCCCTTGGCTTGTTCCAAGACAGAACCAGCCTATAACCTTTCTCTTCACATTTACATCTTTATCTTCCCATCACCGCCACTCTATTTATCCTCACTCTTTTCTCGATCGTCCTAAGCTCTCCCCTCTCCAATCTCATAGACCAGAAGATCATGGCTAGCCCTCACGCTGATGAAGACATCTTCAATATTTCTGGGTTCTGACCATATAATAGCATTAACCTTATGAATATTATTACCCTTATATATTATCCATTATTATTTTCTCTAAGTTCCATCAGCTGGGCGTGAATATAAATTGCTTTCTCCAAAGAGCTTTCTGTGAACTTACCAGGATGCTAGAAAGCTCTTTGGAGAAATCCATTTATATATTCAGGCATAGCTAATGGAACTTAGAGAAATAACAGTGGGGAATAACTAACGTAATTAGCATTCAAATGGTTGATGCTATTATATGATCAGAATCCAAGAAATCTCCATTGTAATAGTGAAGTCACATGAGCAGGCAGACTTATGGGTTTATTGTTAATGTTAGGGCATTGTTGTTAAGCTTATGGGTTTATTGTTAACTTTAACATTGTATTGTTAAGCTTATGAATTGGTTGTCAAGGTTACAGATTGGATGTCAAGGTTAGCGCTGGGTTGTTAATTCACGCTTTGTTGATAAGGTTATGTCTTGGATTAGTTGTTAAGATTCGCACTGGGTTATTAATTCATGCTAATTAACAATATAGTTTAGTGTGCAATTGTAACGAGCCTATATAGTTTAGTATTTTATTGTCATGCATATGGATTTGTTGTCAAGTATATTGTTACTAGTGTTAAGGTCATGGCTTGGCTGTTAATGTTACTATTTGGTTGTTAAGTTTATCGCTTGAATATTAAGTTTACTATTATAGGCTCGTTACTAGTATATCGTTACTAGTGTTAAGGTCATAGCTTGGCTGTTAATGTTACTATTTGGTTGTTAAGTTTACAATAAAATATTAAACTATATAGGTCTGCATTCTCGTGTTCTAAGCCACCATCAGAAGCTTTTGTGATCTTGATCTGATCATCAACGGGAAGCAATCTCGGTTTGAGCATCGAGAGAAACATCCTTTCGCTACTAAGAACCAACTTTTAAAAAAAAGAGAAGTCAAATTAATCTTCTCTTCCTCTATAATCGAGAGAGAGTGAGTGATTGTAAGGGATTTGTACTAAGTGATCAAACCCATTTCTTAAAACAAAAAATCAATCAACTTCAAATTTTTAACCTTACAGGTGATGGCGACCATAGTGAGAGATGCCGTTCTTTCTGACGATCTGGTGGTGGCTCAATCATACAAGATTCTAGTGGGAACTAAGGTTGAAACTCTAGTCATAGAGTTTGACCAGACGAAGTTCGAGGAGTTTCTCTCCTCTGGTAAGTCTAGTCCCACCAAGGCACGAAAGTGTCATTGAGTCTCTTATGAGACTTCAGCCCATGTGGCTTTTGATAATTCCACTCGAGTTATCCTCGAGGAAAAGTCTATGCCTCTCAAAGATGAGGCTCCAAAAACTAGCTGTTAGGCTAATAAATGGGTTGTTAAGCAACCTAGCTGAACTTTAGCTTCTACTAGCCAAACCCTGGCTTCTAATAACGAACCTCGTCCAGCTTTGGCTGAAGTGGGAGTTTCTGTTGGTCCATTATCAAGACGTGCATGACAATGTAGTGCCAGAACCAAGCTCACCGTAGGGGTCGAGCCTTGGTCTTGCTAGACTTTTCGCTATCGATCGAGAGCTGACTAGCCCAAGGTCAACAAGTCTGTCGAGGGTTGAGTGACTGAGGAACATCAAAATAATAGACCTCAACCCCGTACCCGAGTAGGCTCAGAAGATGAACCTCATCCTCAAAGGGAGGTTCAGCCAACTCAACAAGTGGTTCACATTGAGGTCCATCCAGAAAACAAACCTCAATTTATGAACCAATCGAGAAGGCCAATGCACCGAGATCATCCTATCAATGGAACTAGTCATAAACATTTGAATGACGAAGTTTATTCACCTACCCAAGTTTGTCAACCCCTATCATTTAGAGGGTCTCGTTCGGGTAAAGCTAAGTTGACAGCACCAGTTAGGGGTAGCTCTGCTGTTGACCTCCATGATTATCTCACACGCAAATGAGCATGAGTCAGATGTAATCTCATTGTTACTATGAGAAGCTTATCTCTGTAATGCTTTCCCAATACCCATGTGGGGAGTCAGCACATAAGTCTTTAGTTTTCGAATGATTGACTGAGCCATCGACGATCTCGTCATCCAGAAGAAGGCGCTTTCGTCCTAAGAAACAAGCACCCAAGAATCGCCACATTAAAGTGATGATTAATATGGTCAGCAAGGACAAGAGCAAAGCCTCGACTGATTCTTTTGAATCTTCTAATCCTGAATACTCTCCAAAGTTAGGTGAAATGCTTGTTGATGGACAATGAGTGTATCGGTATACTCATACTCATACTGGCGTAGTGATCCCGCTAGACTACCGACGATTGGCAGGCATTACAGATGATGCTAATGAAGAGCCTGAGAACTCAGCTATTGTAACCTCTCAGCCTTCCAACACCGATCAAAGTGAACAAGAAAGTGTTCATATGGTTGGAAGTGAGGAGGACATGGTGAGGAAGATGGAAGAGCAATAACCAACTATTCGTCAGCAACAGGAATCTATCAGACGCTTGGAAGCAATGGTAGAGAAACTTCTCGGGGAGAAAGAAAAGAAAAGGAAAAAAGTCCATCATCAAACCTCAGGATCAAGGCCTAGGCGACCTTCACACGCTGAGGAAGAGAATAGCCATCGAAATCAAGATGGCAATGACGAAGAAGATGAGGAGGAAAGGACTCTGCATATTGATTCTGAATCATCTGAAGCTGAATCCAATCCTCGTACGAAAGTACGAGACTAAAAAATTGATGATGTCTAGAAGTAGCTTAACACATTGAAGCTCTGTAGAAACTTTATAGACTTAGGGGTAGCTAGACCTTATCCAGCTAAATGGGATACCGTCCCATACCCCCAAAATTCAAGCCGCTCAATTTCATGCAATTTGATCGCAAGGGTTCACCTACCCATCATATCTACTATTTTCAGGTACAAACTGGACACATAGTGGGTAATGATCCAATTATGACTTGACTGTTCATCAGTACCCTAAAAGTGGTACTTTTTGAATGGTTTCACAGACTCGAGCCTAGGTCAATTAAAAGTTAGAGGGATTTGGAGAAGATCTTCCTAGCTCGGTTCTTTGATGATGACACTAAGGTGTCCATGGCTACACTGTTGGCTAAAAAGCAAAAGAAGACAGAGTCTATCAACGACTTTGTCAACAGATTCAGAAATCGATCGTTGCATTCACGCAATCAAGCCTCTGAATCTACCATTGTGGAGATATGCCACAATAACCTTTCTATCAACATATTGGTCAGGATGGGCACTGTTGAAGCTCGTTCATGGAAGGATTTGGTGTGACAGGGAAAGCAGGTCTAGAACATGCTCAAGAGGATAGAGGCAGAAGAGCCTCACGAGTCTCATCCTAAAAAGGGAGGGAATAAAGACAGCTTTAACCCTCAAAAGTAATCAAAAGGGAAAGAAACCTTGGAAATGGATACCAACCCTTCTCCTAAGTCCTCTGCAAAGCAAAAAATGGTTCTTCTGATAATCACTTTCAGAAGAAATATGATTTAAAGATGAAAACATCGTCCTGATCTTCAAGTCTCTGATAAAGATGAATAAGATCAATCTCCCCGATTTGAGGCGACCTAAAGATGTATCGAGGGCATATGATCCTAACTACTGCATGTACCATAGGATGGTGCATCATCCAACCAAGACATGTTATATCTTGAAAGAAAAAATCCAAGCTTTGTTGGATATAGGTGTCATGACCCTTCAAGCAGATCAGAAGAAGGTATCGGCAAATATGGTCTCATTACAGTTCGGAGACTTCACAAAAGTTTAAGTTCAGGACGGTGTGAAGCTAATTCCTCAAGCAGAGACCAGGATTATGAATCTCGATCCTCATCAGTGGAAGAAGAAGGGTATAGTTCCTTATACCACTCCCGAAGGTGGAGTCATATGGGTTCATCCTGATCTACTAGTAGATGGGCAATGGACTTCAACAAATTCGAAGAAGTCCAAATCTAAGCGAAGATCCTATAACGCTATGTCAGTCATTCCTAATGAGAAAGTTAAAACTACGTCCCTCAGCAGTTCTAAAGATGAGCAGCCAGCGTTATCCACACAACATGTTCAGACATTAGGAACCCGTGGAGGAAAGGAGTATTTGAAGAAATACCCTGAAGTAGCAGTAGCCCCGCAAAGACCGGAGAAGGAGGTGGCAGATAAAGCACCAACGTCCACCCATGATCCTAAGGGGAATGAACTCCGTTACAATAAGGCACTCAGGAAGGGTGTTCCGGAGAGTTCGAAAGGTCCTTTTTAGTTTGACGTGTTAGCTCAATTAGCTAATATCCTAGCAAGAATTACCTTGTTCAAGCTCTTACGCCTATCGCGATCAACCAGAGAAACCCTCCGTGAAGCATTGACGGATAATGAAACCTTCCTGACTCATCTTCCACCGAACCCGACGAAAGAAACATTGCAGGTCTGCCCTCAATGTCATTAGATCTTTCAAGGACAGATGCCATGTATCACCTTTTCTCAGGATGATATGCATATGAGAAACCCGAAGCATGATAGACCCTTATACTTCACAGGGTATATCAGTTCTATTCGGGTAGATCGAATTCAGGTTAATCCTGGTTCTATGTTGAGCATCATACCTTTGAGGCTCATTCGCTATCTTGGGATTCTACTGCATCAGTTGTCAATAACGGGAACCACCATTTATAGCTTCAATGCTTCAAACACTCGTCCCCTAGGCAAAATCAAACTCAAATGCTAAATGGGTGACTTGAGGACATATATCACCTGCTACGTCATTGATGCAGAGATGTCTTATAATTTGTTATTGGGTTGACCATGGATTCATAACAATTTAATTGTTCCATCCACTCTATATCAATGCATGAAATATGTAGATGAGAGTGGTGAAGTCAGAACAGTGGTCGCATAAAAGCAACCATTCAAGGGGGTTGAGAATTACTTTACAAATTGCATCAATTACCTTGATGGAAAGCCAATTGATGTACCACTAATGAGGTCGATACTGAGTCTGAATACGAACAGGATCTTGTTTTCAATGACATTGAACCCGTCATAATTGGTCTTGAAAGTCTGGATGTAAATAACGCTGATGATAGCGATGTTATCTTCAATAACAATGATGCTTTAGCTTACTTATAATGTATTGAATGTAACTATAATATGGCAGGTAGTAGTGCTGATGTAATATTAGATCCCCTTCCACGACTATATGCTGAATCTGCTTTTCATATGCCAATCCAATCATCTTTCGTGGCAAGTCGATGGCAAATAGAATCTTCACAAATAGTCTTTATAGTACCAGCCAAGAATAATGGTCAAAAAGACATCATCTTTAGGTGGACTGATGGTCCAATACAAACCCTTTGGGAAGTATCTGAAAAAATTAAGAGTCCCTCAATTCTCATACTTTGTGCCAACAACATGTTATCTTATGAAGAAAATGGGGTACGACTTCACCCACAAAGAAGGTTTAAATTTTGGCAAAGGGCGGAAGACACCTATTAAGTCTGCCTATGTTCTGGAAGGAAAACCTGATGATTATTATCACAAAACTCATAGGGGGTTAGGATACAAATCCCCACCGTTAATATGGTGCTTCGAGGTAATGGAAGAGTTGGAAGGACACCTTACTAATTAATTCTTCATCTGAATCAATCTATTGGGATTCGGATACCAGCACTGGCATCGTATACAAAGAACTCATGGTCAATATGACTTCAGCTCAGCTAATTGAGACTCAAGAAGATAATCAATTGTCTTTGTTTGAGGATCCATTGAGTAAGCAACTTGTCATACAATGGGAAAATAATTTTGAATAACGTGAACCTCCTACTCATGACAAAATGATTCAAGTGAACATGGGATACGAGTCTAACCCGAAATCCATATTCATGAGTGATAACCTATCACCAGAAAAAAGGAGGACCTCGTCACTCTTGTTTGTGAATATATCGATGTCTTCGCTTGGAATTATAAAGACATGCCAGGTCTTGACCATCAGGTGGCCATGCATCGCCTTAACATCAAACCAGACACTAAGCCTGTTAAGCAACAGCAACAACGATTTCGGCCCCAGTTCATAGAGGCAATTAAAATTGAAGTCAAAAAGCTTATTGAATTAGGATTTATTCATGAGGAACAACATCCTAACTGGGTAGCCAATATCTTTCCTGTCCTAAAAAAGAATGGGAAGATTCGAGTATGCATTGACTTCCGAGATTTAAATTCGAGCTATCTAAAGGATGATTTTTCTTTACCCATCACGAATGTTATTATCGACAATACGTGCGAATTTGAAAGGATGTCCTTTATGGATGAAATCTCGGGGTATAACCAAATTAAGATGTATCCTGATGATGAGAAGCACACTTTTTTCCGAACACCCTCAGGGATATAATGTTACATAGTAATACCCTTCGGTTTAAAAAAATGCTGGCGTTACGTATCAACATGTCATGACCATTATTTTCCAAAAATATTTAAGGAAGATTGTGAAATGTTATGTCGATGACTTAGTGGTCAAAAGTCATGACAAGGGAGATCACTTACATGACTTGAAAATAATATTTGATCTCATGCCGACGCAGCAACTGAAGATAAACCCAACCAAATCATTCCTAGGAATGGCCAGTGGTAAATTCCTTGGGTTCATAGTCACAGCTAATGGAATTTTCCTTGACCCAGATAAAGTCAAATCTATTCAAGAGCTTCCACCTCCAAAGAGCCTTAAGGAGCTTCGTAGTCTACAATGGCGCTTGGCGTATATTCCTAGGTTTATCTCCAATCTATCAGGAAAATGCCAACCATTCTCAAGACTTATGAAGAAAAGAGTATCTTTTGTATGGGATGAGGCTTGCCAGAAAGCGTTTGAAGAGATCAAGCAATATCTCTCCAGCCCACTGTTCGCGGTGAAAATTGCCTTCATTGAATTCATTGTTATCTTGAATAACTGTTTTTCGGTTACAAAAGATCCGGTCTTTTTTAGATCCGGTTACAACGAAATCAAAGAAAAAGAAAAAAAAATTACAACTTTCCTTTTACAACTTTCTCCTTTTATCGAACAAATCGCGAGCTCCTGTTTGCGGTCACTCGCTTTGTGTGGGTTCTTTGCCGACGCCGGGGTTAATCCGTGGACCACCGCGCGATCTAGATCCGGTCGGATCTACACGATTTGATGGGTATTATTCCGCGAAGGAAATAATAGCCGGGGGGGATTAATTCACCAAGGAAATAATCGCCCTTAGTCCTCGGGATCAAAGGCCAAGCTTTGATCCGGAGTATGATCTCGTGTAGATCTTAGATCTGATTTTTACCTCTCTCGAACTCCTGTCTTTTGTGACATAGACGCTCGCCGAGAATCAGATCTGAATCTTCAAGTCCTCAAGTCTTCATAACTCCAAGCTCGATCTTCAATTCGATAGAGTTTCGGCTCTCAAAGTTCCAACCTTTTCAAATGAACCACCCTTGGCCTATTTATAGGCACCCAGATCTGTGCCTAGGCACAGATCTGGGCCGGCCACCTCAGGGTGGCTCGGCTCTGGGCCGAGCCACCTTGAGGTGGCTCGGCC
>NC_033796.1:79134411-79163310 GCF_001876935.1 Asparagus officinalis
GGCAGGTATATTACTCCCGTATTCATCAACACACCAAGATCTCGGAAGTGTGCTCTCATCCAGAGCTGCATCCACCTCTTCTTGAGTCTCATGAGGACTAGAAGGTCAGGATTCTTCAGCACCGACATTTTTCTCGGCATATAAGAATTCTTTGAGTCCCGGTATGCGACTCCTATTAGAAGCGTTCCTAGATCTGTAATAGTACTGAATGAAGTGTAGTCTTGACGAGTTAATGTTGAAGTTTGGGATCACCACATTTACCATGCAATGCCACTTGCAATAAGTAAGTGTTGTTCGGGGCTGAGGATCCTATTGTGGGAGTGAGAAGCGAGCACTTGTGCCTTCGGCGATGGTCCAATACCAAGCCCTTGCTCTGATAATTATACTACAACCATCAAATTATAACTAGGTATTTGGGTTGCTAATGTACAATTGGTCATAACCAAACTGGCGGGCAAAGCGGTAAGGCAGATAGGGCTCTAATACACACAGATGACCAAATCGATATATAAGATACCCAGGATGAATGTTCAGGAGCCACATGAAACAACCAAGTGACAGGGAAGTGTAGCCCTGGCCATTTGATTCGTCTACTATAGCTTGGCCGTAGCTGGTCCACGAAAAATGAGGAAAACACCAGTTGAAGCAAAATTTTTATGATCCCAGAGAATGAATCTCACCAAGACCATATAATGCTTACTCCAATCTCTATATGAAAGGAGTAATCCGTCCTTCTACATGAGCAGAAGGCACGTCCATAAGTACGGGAGTAATCCGTCCTTCTACATGAGCAGAAGGCACGTCCATAAGTACGAGACAATGCATGACGAATCACGCCATGAGATAGGCATAGGGCAATTATACTTTTGGGTTCTCAGCACCGTGGCAAAAAATGTAACATAAGTGCCACAATCCCCAATGAATATGGGCGATCATGGCAGGCAGAAGAGCATATTGATGATCGTGGGCCAGATAAATAACCGGAAATACCTCCTCTATTGGCAATACATCAAAACTGTCGGAAGGAACAACAACATGCTTGAGCCATAACATGAGATATCCTGCCAGTAAGGCTTGGAAGAAATCGGCTCCCCACTTTGAAAAAAGTAACTATCAAACATCATGCCTGCCGTGTAACCATGCTCATCTGAAGATGTTACATAAGACGTGGGTAGATTGGCAAGTACACATCGAGATAGTTCACCCACCTTACAAGGACCCAGTGGTACTATAGGGTCCTTATGATCCAAGTTCTGAAAAAGGTAATATGCCCAGATTTTATGGCTGAGGATCTTTTCACCTTTCTTCTTAGCCAGTCCCTCTGTATTCATGCAAATGTTGTAATGACACATTACTTCCTAGAAGGTTTTAACCACTTGAGGGTGTTTCTTCTCTAATTCGGTTAACTCCTTGTATGCCGGGACATATTCCTCTTAAGAATATCTTCTGTATGGCAACCCAAAGACTTTAGCCATCTCATGAAGAGGAATTTCTAATTCACTATTTGGAGTGAAGAAGGTATGGGTATCAGGATTATATAGCTCCAACACACTGAAGAACTGGTGAGAGTTATTCCTTAGCCCGAGTTGCGTCACCCTAATGGGTGTATAAAGCCCAAATCTCTGTAGGTCCCCCTGATTCTCCTACAATATGTATTCGGTAACATGAGACCACCACTAGAAATGACTCCAATGAGACCAACCAGGAGTCCTAAAGTCCTTAGCGAGGAATTGCCCCTTTAATTTAAGAAAATCCCGGTCGAAAGTGTTAGCCACTTTGGTTGTTTACCCGACAAGTAATTCTCTCTGGAATAATCCTGGGTACAATCCAGTGATGAAGCGACTGCTACTGTCTATCTTGACACCGCTTTTAGAGAAATGGCCACATATTACCCCATCCTGTGTTGGGGTTAAGTCCCAATCCATTTTCCTAGGGGAAGAAACAATCTTCAAGACAGTGAAAGAACAATCACGTTCCATCTGAGGTAGGAACATACGATGCCCATTAAAAATCCTAAGCCATTGATAGGTGCCTAATTCCAATAAGACTAGATCCTCTGAAGAGTCTCCAAACAGAAAAGCAGGCTTTACGATGCAATCACGATCGACTGATTCCAAGGGAGCGTCTGTGATCAAACGCCTAAAGGTGGAAATAGAAGGTTCAGAAAGTAGTTGAAGTTCTTCTTATCCTTGATCCTTGAACATAGGGATGTTTTCGAGGGGGAATAGTGTAAATCATATTCCATCGCTTGGGCATCATCTGCTCCGAAAGCACCATGTTGGGAAATTAGAATAGAGGGATGCAAAACAACACAAGTTATAAACGAAGTTAGTCTAGAGGATGAGTCATTGCCCAATGATACGAAGGTCACTCCAACAACAAACTTCATTAAATAGACGAACCTCGTCTAATGACGAACTTTGTTAAATAGACAAACCTTATCTAATAACGAACTTCATTAGATAGACGAACCTCGTCTAACAATGAAGTTCGAGCTCTGTTAGTTGAACTCAATTTATATGTTGGATGAACCTTGTCAGTAAAGACAAAGTTTGTCAATTTAAAGAACGTCGTCAGGGAAGATGAAGTTTGTTGGTCAAACGAAAGCTCATTTGACAAACATTAAGGATGAACCTCATCAGAATAGCCAATACAGTTGGACATATAGAGTTCAATCGGCAAATGAGGTTCATTAGAAAAAGACAAAATATGTTAAGATGACGAACTTCATCAAATCAAAAGACTTCATCTTTAAGATGAATTTCATCTCAGAAAGAGAGAAACTGTTCTCTCCCTCAAGAAACCCAAGTCTAAAATAGACAAGGTTCATCTACGTTGAAGCATAAATCTTGTGTTCAGATCTATTACCTAAAAAAAGCGGGCAAAGCCACGAAATCATCTGAAGGACTGGCACCTTCTTGTCCTTGCCTTTGTTTATAGCGGTTTTAGGAGCCGTTGGTCTCGGATTGGAAACTCTCCAAGAAGAAAAGTTTAGAATTTGGGAGATGAAGGGTTTTGATAACTCAAGTGATCAGAAGAAGAAAGGACTCTTCGTATGATGCGCTATATATATAGAGGTGGGAGAAATCAAATCAAGGGCTGAGATCTTCGATTGAGATCGTTGAATGAATCTCTTTCCCAACAAGATCTGCGGGCGAGATCCATGGAGGAGATCTCAAGGCACTAGCTAGCAGCCACCTATCGGGTCTGTAAAAAGTGTGTAACAGATACTATTGATAAGGCTAAAAGGTGTCATACAGGTGTGAGTCTGACAATACTCACATGGAAAGGCGAAGGTCAACCAATTGCCGAACTTGGTGGTGAAGCTTACAGAAGCATTGAACTACAAACAATGAGGCTATGTTTATCCTAATAGGATTCAAAGTGTTTCAGACTCTATACAATACAATTCAAGTCTGAAAACTTTGAAGGGGGTTTTGTAGGCATTAAAAAATGCTGAACCACAAGATATGACGAAGGTCGTCATAGGGACGAACTTCATCTTGGTCAAAGAGGAGACTCATCCCCCAGGGAGGAGCCATATCAGAAACGAGGTTCGAAGCTTGTCGTTGGATATGAGGTTTGAAGCTCTTTGTTGGATACGGGATTCGAAGCTCGTCGTTGGATACGATGTTCGAACCTCATTATTGGATACGAGGTTTGAAGCTCTTTGTTGGATACAGGATTCGAAGCTCATCGTTGGATACGAGGTTTGAAGCTCATCATTGGATACGAGGTTCGTAGCTCATCACCAGACGTCAAGCTCATCAGTGAAGATGAGACTCGTCAAAAGGAAACTCACAAGACTTGCTACGCAGTTAGACTCAGCTGTCGAAGATGAAGTTTGTTAGTGAATACGAAGCTCATCCAGATGACGTTAGTGAAGACAAAGTTTGCTATTCTGAAAAGTTGGCCTTAGCAGACGAACCTCACTACATATTAAGGGTCGTCCAATCAGATGAACCTCGCCATGCAGCAAGGCTTGTTATTCATGGGAGATCCAGCTGTAACAGCTCCAAAGACCTAGTCAACCACTTGGGCTAAACTCCAAGAGCACGTTACGTCCCATTAACTAACGTGGGCTGAATTAGAGGAGGCAATTACGCCCTCTACCCATAATTTTAGCATGTCCGTTATGTGCTGAAACTCTATAAATAGCCATGAGCTGCTATGAAGAAGGGACTTTTTTTGGGACTTTTGGGAAGATTTTTGGCTATCGCGTGAAGAGAGATCAGTGTCTGTATTCTCGTGATCTAAGCCATCATCAGAAGCTTTTATGATCTTGATCTGATCATCAACGGGAAGCAATCTCGGCTTGAGCATCGAGAGAAGCATCCTTTCACCACCAAGAACCCACTTTTAAACAAAAGAAAAGTCAAATTAATCTTCTCTTCCTCTGTAATTGAGAGAGAGTGAGTGATTGTAAGGGATTCGTACTAAGCAATCAAGCCTATTTCTTAAAACAAGAAATCAATCAACTTCAATTTTTTGACGTTACAAAGATAGATTAGACTCCTACCTATCCCCACATCCAACACGTCAACATCACCATCCCTTCACCTATTCCACTACAGGATAGTAAAGATAACCTTTCGGTTCACTCTTTCCTCGATGACACTATCACCGACATCTCTGTAACCCCCACTCCTTTATATGTAAATCCTAAACTTATCCTCTCCAAAAGGCATCCTACATCTTCAAGTCCCCTTGTCACCATAAACCAGAAGATTAATGTTAGACCTCACACTGATGAAGATCATGGTGACAAGGAAGCACGCTGATGAAGATCTTGAAGATCAACCATTGTCTTTGCTCTAAGTTCCATCAGCTGTGGGTGAATGTAAATGGCTATCTCTAAAGAGCTTGTACATTAACAGGACAGTTATTATTCATAAGTGTAGTGAATATAATCAATTCAGTTAGATCATACGTGAATCACATGGGAAGACAGACATAAGACGGTGGAGATAGTCCTCTAGCTTACATTTATAGTGTATAGATATAGAGTGTAAACGTAAGCCAGAGGACTATCTCCACCATCATATGCCTGCCTTCCCATGTGATTCACACAATGATCCAACCGAATTGATTGTATTCACTGTACTTATGAATCTTAACTGTCCTGTTATTGGACAAGCTCATTGGAGAGAGCAATTTATATTCACCCACGCTGATGGAACTTAGAGTAAATATAATGGTTGTACAGGCAGGTCTCATCGTGTTGTTAAGCTTAGAGATCTGTTGCTAAGTTTACGGGTTGTAATTAAGCTTATTTGTTTGTTGTAAAAGTTGTTGCTTGATAGTATAGAAAATGGTTGCCTGATACAAGGTTGTTAATGCCTATGTTTATTTTTATTCAGAAAGATTATCGCTTGGCTGTTGTGATCAAAGTTATAGACTGGTTGCCAAGTTTAATAATTTATTGTTAAGTTTAGTGTTTTATTATTAAGCTTATGAAATGGTTGTTAAGCTTACGGACTGGTTGTCAAACTTACGAGACTGGTTGTAAAGCTATCGATTTATTATTAAGTTTAGCGTTTATTGTCCAGTTTGATAGTTATATTAGTATGTTTAAGGTTACGAGATTGTTGTTAAGCCTAAATATTGGTTGTAAAGTTATAGTAAAAAAACGATTACTTGATACAAGGTTGTTAATGTCTACGTTTATTTTTGTTCAGAAAGATTATTGCAGTAGTAAATATTTAATAATATTTACAAATGACAATGTTCAATTACAACCTGAAGTTTCTTCAATTCATTTTCAATTTATAAATCACAATGTTTAAGAAAATGAGAACCATAGAAAAACAACATAGAAGAAATGAACAAATTTTCTATTTTTCGACTTCACAGTTCGATTGCTTCAATGCTTTCTTCAACTGTTTTGTTTTGGCTGTTATCTCGTCTTTAACAGGCAATTCTTGGTAAACTAGAATGTTCTTCTTCATCGCATTAGCATCGTGAGCCCAAGAAAAAAATTTGCATTACTTATTTGGGAACTTTGCACATCCCCAAAAGTATCTATCTTTACTCCTCCCAATTTTGCACTGCTTGAGGAGTGTTGGAGTTTTGCAGAAACAATATACCTCTTCTAGTGCTTGAGACCGTATTCATCTCACAATCTCAAAATAGGAATCAAGGGATGATAGATCTTCTGCTAAGGTTGTAGCATTGCTTTGGTCAAACTATATATTGCATTTGGAACAACAAGCTGGCCGTTGGAATATGACTGTGGGTACAGTCAGGCAGCTAGCCGTTGCAATATGACTATTGAAACATACTAATTTAAACGTTTTGTATTCGACTGAATGTTAACCTTTTCAACTAAAATTTGTAATAGTTAAGAGATAATTAACATGTTAACATAAACAAGTACTTAACATCTTCGGCTGATACAAGGTTGTAAAGATTTTGGCTTGATAGTAAAGAATACATTTGTTTGATATGTAGTAGTAAATGTTTACATGTAATTTTAGTTTGAGAGACTATCGCTTGGCTGTTACAATCAAGGTTATGTACTGATTGTCAAGCTTATCAATTTATTGTGAAGTATGTTATTGTATTGTTAAGCTTATCGATTGGTTGTACAGTTTAGCGCTTTGTTGTTAAGTTTATCCTTTTGGTTGTCAAGGTAACAAAAAAAGAGATCTCTCTCTGCATTAAATGCATTCCATAGTACCGTTTGTTCCTAAGATAGGTAGTCATTATCACCTGGCTCCTCACTATTCCCATCTAGCATGCGGCAATTACCCTCGTCCCCTCGTGCGTGCCTCCTTTGCACCCCTCTTTTTCTTATTCAAAGCCCTTGAAAACATAAGAGGAGCATCTTTGTCATTAGTTGTCGTGTCAGGTGCTGGTGAAGGGACACCCTCTGATGGCTTTATTTTCCTCCTAATGTCCTCTCTTATAGTGGCTATTTCTAAACAAACCATTCGAAGTATAAATATTGAGAAAACTTAACCACCTCTATCAAAACTTAACAATCAATTCGTAACATTAACAACTGATGCCTATACATATGGTGAATAAGGAGATAACCTATACAAGTTTGTGTCTCCGTATCATGTCCTAGTGAATGGACATCATCCACCAGCATTATTTCCCTCCCAGTGTCCTCGCGTTGAGTATCTGTTTCTAAATATATATAAAGTATAAATAATCAAAAACTTAACAACCAATACATAGACATAACAACCAATCTCTAACATATAGTGCAAAAGCGAGCTAACCTGTACAAGTTAGCAACTCCTTCGCTGGATTGGACACCTTCTCTTCCTTGTTTATTTCTTCTTCAAAAGTTGTATGAATGGGTGTTATCTGGTGGAGGTACTTTCCCTAGCGAAGCATCTTCACTCTCCTTATTGATATTAGAAAAAATGGTGGTGGAGGGGTTCACCCTGTTGGAGGGTCCTCGCTCTGCTTATTAGCTTCAGCAAAGAATGATTGATTAACTCCCCCCTTGTACTTTATATCAATGCCAACCACGATGCATGGAGTGTCTGATTCAAAAAATAAACAAATGAGCTTAGGTACTTTATTGTCAAAAAACTTAGCATCAGTTATATAACCTTAATAACTAACCCAGATACTTAACAATTAATCTCTAACCTTGGCAATATATCTGTAACCTTGACATTAAATCCGTAAACTTAACAATAAATTCGTAACCTCAACAAACAATCCATATACTTAACAATCAATCTTTAACCATAACACTCAAACATAATTGCAAGCCACATTGAACTTCTACAAGTTTACGGCTCCATTGCTGAACCAGACACCAATCTTGTAGGTCTCTTATCCTTATATACAGTGAGGGTTCTGGATCGTGCTTCACTGAGTTCCTCTCTCAGCCTCCTATTTTGGGCAGACAGCTTAGCCACTTTCACAAAAAGATCATTTATCTTCACACGATCGACAACAATCAGATCCTAGAATTTATTCTCGTTATCACGCCATAATACTTGGTTCATTGAGTGATGCTCTTCTAGTAGATCAATTGCTGAGACCATTCTATTTTCTCAACTGCCTCATTTGGCTACTCGATATCTTCATCAGCATCTTGTGGCATCACCTATGCAATGGACAGATAGAGTATTAATTATTAAAAAGATTAATTAATTAAAAAACAAATAAAATTCACAACTAGTAAATTCTTACAACTGCATCAATTGGGTTATCATCTTCTTCTCCTCTCTTATTCTTGTAGAGAGGGTGTCTTGGGCCACGCACCCTGCTGGCGTCTACTACAGCCGGTTCCTTAATTCTCCTCTTCTCTCTGCTCTCTTCAATCATCTCTCCTCAGTCGATCTCTCATCCTCAGCATCTACTCGGTGGATCTGTCCGTCTCGATTCTCATCATCTCTCGTCATCTCTCTCTCATCTTGTCTTTCTCCTTCCCTTGCTCCTTCCCCTACAAACCCCCCTCGATTCTTTGAGATTGGCCATGTTGCTGTAGAAGATTTATCGTAGCTTTGCTTGCTTTAGCTACAATAGTGGCCGATCTCAAAGAATCAATTTCTCCTAGTCTCACCCAATTTGTGAGGGGAGGCCTCATCGTACATCCAACTGCTGGGTTCTTGATGCCAGTAAGTTCATAGTACCACAATTGCACATTAGAGAAATAGAAACTTAACAAACACATTTATCCTTAACAATTAATAAGTAGCCCTAACAATAAAAACATAACCTTAACAACCAAACCATAACCTTAACAACCAAACACGTAACCTTGACAACCAAACTGTAACATTAACAACTAAACCTTAACCTTCACAATCAGTAATAAAAGACATGATTACTTACACAAACTAGTGGGGTACACCCTTGCAGATATAAAGTCATCTTCCCTGGCTCAGGACCCTTCAGTGTCCTCTCTATCACGTCAGATGTCTCACTGAATATATAGATCCCCTAAGCAGTGTTATTGGCCTGCTCGATGCTATCGACGTACTTGAATAAATACCTAGGAACGCCGAGAACACTACTTGGATACCAAATCATGCTCAGCTGATAGAGGATCTACAGCAGGACAAAGTCCTTTACATCTCGACGATCAGCTGATAGTACCAGCTTCAGGAACAGTTGCTCCACATTACGTCTGGTGGGGCCTCCTTTGGGGATAGATATACTGCTGTCACCCTCGTCCTCGGGATTGTTAAAATACCTGGACCAAATCATATTTTTCCTATCTCGGTTGTGGTCAACAAGGTCCTCCTCATTGGGGAACCATGTATGTTCCATTACCCACTCAAGGTTGAATGAGCAGGCGATATCTTCTCTAGCATTCCTATTGGTGAAGAGGAATTTCTTCCTTTTCTCGTCCCACTGACTTAAAATATGCTCAAAGGTGGGAAGATCAACACCAGGTGGGCCAAAATGGACGTTGTATCTAAATACACTATCTTTATAGGCCACAAAGTGCCTTAGCTCCATATGCTGCACCAAATTCCACTTGAACTCATGATAGGCACTGAAGCTGGAGGTGGGCCGCAACGTAATAGTTCACTTTACCCTTTTTCTCAATAACAAAAACACAAGACATAAACAACAACCCTATAACCTTGACAACCAAAGCCTAACCTCAACAACCAAACAACAATCTCAACAATAAAAGTATGAACCTTGTAGGTTAACAGTAACCTCAACAACTAACAGACACCTGTAATTTTGGACCTTCACAAAAGACTAGGTGCATTATCAATTAAACCATAACCTTAACAACATAAAATTTATGGTAAAAAATACTTTTTTTGCTGCCATGAGCTTCTCTTTTTCTCCTCTCTATAGATCAAGGAGTTCTCTAGTGGCATCATTGGATGTAGCGGTGGTGCCGGTGCTTCCCTCTAGATCTGGACGGGGGCCTAAACTTAAATTTTAAGGTGGACTTCTGGGTTTAGAATGACTGGTTGTGATGTCATCTAGAACATTAGAAATCACAACTTTAGCATCAGATTCAGTACACACTGCTGTTGTCTGGGATCTTTTTGAGATTTCGAACTGCTGGGCGGCATGGAGGCTTGCTTTAGGGGTTGAATCGCCAGCCATTTTTAATCCCTTTGCTTTTGATTCAGTCTGTGCTTTGGAGTCGATTGATTTAGGGGTAGGGTTTTGAAATGAGTTTCTAAAGTCGGTTCACTTGGACAGAAGAGAGATGATAGGGTACGAATAATGAGGTAACTCATAACAGGGTAGTTTAAATCGAGGGGTATTTTGGGCATTTTATGAGGAGTTTAAATGGTGTTTCGCCTGGGGATTCATTTTGAGGGTTGTAAGAAAATTGCGGGGCATTTTGGGGGCAAAGCACCCGTTGAAAAGTCTAGGAGCATGTTTTCCTTGGTTTTGGGGACTGGAAGCATTTTTCGCTATAGGGGATTAAGGGGTGTAACTAACCCCTTAATTTACTCCTAAGTGGGGGAGTGATCCCCTCAAATCATGGGGAAATGAATTTGGAACTGTTCAGCTCATGTTTGAATATGTCAAACGCAGAGTTTACTTTCTGGCAATGCGACGCAGAGTTGAGCTCTGCGTCGACAGCTGAAAATGTAGTAATAAACACTGCGTTCTGCACTTTGGAATGTGGATGTGAGCTCCGTGCTGGCTTCTAGGATGCAAAGGTGCGCTTCACGTCTTGAATTGAAGAGACTATTGACTTATAGTCTCTTTTGTTAGAGCGTTGCGAAGATCATCATCTTGTAATCTCCGTCTTGGCTCCTTTGAATGTGAGAATTGTCAGATTGTAACTCTTGTTGTTGGTTGTGAAGACTGTTGAGTCAAAACTTGCATTAGTTATCATGAAGATCGTTGAATTGTAATCTTTATCGATCTACGTAAAAATTTTTAAATTGTAGCCTTCGTCTATTGACTTGAAAGTCGTCTAATTATAACTTCCATCATCAGATTTTGGATGTGAAAGTCGTGAGGTTGTAACTTCCATCATCAGCATTTGATGGGGATCAGCTAGATATAGTAATTTTTAGACAGCCTACAAATCCCCCTCTAAAGTTTTTAAAAGCTCGCGATTGACTTAAATGAATTTTCGGAATACTTTGGATCCCTAAATTAATCCGGGATTTGTTGAATGATTGTTCACTACGTTTATTTCGAAAACATCATGAACTTGGTTGTAGAAGTTTAGTTGAACAAGACCCACATGAGGGTATTTATGTTGCAACTCTACTTGAAATCTTCCTTGGAATCAGGAGCAACAATATTCTCAACAGCTATAGCAGGGGCAATAGCAACAACAAACTTGCTTGGATCCTTTAGATACTCCTTCACCCTTTCAGCTTGTGGGAAAGTGTATTCAGTGTCAACAACACTATCAAGGATGTTCTTATAGGCATTGATGAACACGTGAGGCATAGCTACAAAAGTTGGGTAAGAGAGAGCTAGGGGTAGCGAAGCAACCATAAAAATACCAGCTACGAACTTGTCAATGAAGTCATGCTCAGTGAAGTTGAGCACCTCTGAGCCGAAGACAGACCTATTTTCATAGATAGAGAGAGCCATAAACCCATATGAGAAGGGCTTTATCCCAAGTTTGGCTAGGAGGGCAACCTCAGAGGAACACACTTTGTCTCCTTTCTTAAAGTTCAACAGGGATAATAATTTTAACAGTATCCTCGTTAATCTTAGTGGGAATGCTAAGTATTTAGAAAGAAGAGATTTGGGATGGATCCAACTCAGTGTTATCAGCGACCACGATTAGAATCTGTCTGTACTCATCTAAGAGGCTGCATAGCTTCTTGTCATAGGCCAGTTTCTTCTCGGCTTTCATCACATTAATGGCCATTGCTAGCTACTCTATACAATAACCCTAATGGCAGTGGTAGCTCGACGGGAGGGCTATGTAAAACCCTATAAATTTGAATATATGGTGATAATTACTAATAAATATGTTATATGGTTAGAAATAACATATTTTGATGTTTGAGTATGCTAGGATTTGATTTGAGATCAAATCAATGTATATATATGAGTATAGAAGAGAGTCATGCATGAAACATGCATAAGCTGAATCTGTGCTCTTAGTAGTCTACTAGTAAGCTTAGTAGTTGACTACTAAGGCCATTAGTCGACTAGTAAGGGTATTAGTCAACTAGTTGGGCTGATTTCTAGATTCTTTTTGGCTTTCAGGTCAATTCGGGGCCTAGCTTCATATATGTGTATATATACATATTTTAAACCCTATTCCTGCACTTTTCACATAGGTTCACAGCCACCATCTCCCCTCAAACCCTAGATCTAGTTTTTGGTGTTTCTCGAGGAGATCCGAGATGTTCATCGAGCGGTGGGCGAGATCATAAGCTTTCAGTTGAAGAGGAGATCTTGCAAACGTGTCTAGGAGTTGCCGCACGTGTTGAGGCAAGATCATCTCCCTCCAAACCTTACCCATAGATTAAATCACGTTTTTATGAAGTAATATGATTAATATGATGTTTAGATTTTGATCTAATGTGATAAAAACTTAATTTTCAATGATAAATCTTAACCCAATGCTAGATCTATAGTTTTTCCTTGTTGTTCTCAGTAAATTCATGATCATGATCATTATGGTTACTTTTAATTTCATTTTTAACATGTTAATCATGCTTTAATCATGTTTAAAGCCTAGTTATGCAATTAATTGACTTTATATGTTAATTAAAGTTGCTTAAACCCTAGATTTGTGATACCTAAGTTCTGTAAACATAGTTAAACGAATTTATATCTTTTCTAAGTTAATTTGTAATCATGCTTATGCTAATCATGTTAATAACCCATGTTTTAAATTGAGAATTTTGGTTAGTTAGGATGTTAACCCTAATTTGATTAATTTAAGAGTTTAGTTATTGTTGAGATAATCTCTATCAAATAATTATTAAGTTTATCTTGCTTTATGCTTCATGATAATAAAGATTTGTTTTTGAACAAGTTACAATATACGAAACATGTAAAAGCTAAATCTGTGCTATTAGTAGTCGACTACTAAGCCTAGTAGTCGACTACTAAGCCTAGTAGTCGACTACTAAGCCTAGTAGTCGACTACTAAGGTAGTTTTCCTTAATACAGAGTCTGGATAGACTCAATGTAGTCGACTACTAAGCTTAGTAGTCTACTACTAAGATGAGTTTTCCTGAAAGTTGTTTTGCACCGTTTTGAGATGTGATCATGGGGTTCGAGCCACACGGTGATACATATATAGTCATGAATGCACACAAATAGTGTCGTAGCATACACTTGGGGTATCCCGAAGGGGATTATCATGGGTTTTGACCTGATTATATTTGAGATAGAGTTTGAATACATAGTTATACACATGTTGGATATAGTTGATGAGCACCACTCAGTACTACGTGGAGTAGTGAGTCAATATGCAATTTATACAGGCCATTGAGTCAGGTTTTAGGATGCATGATCTAGCAGTCCGTTCCGCACTAGGGTGCGATGAGGCTTGTGAGCCGTATTTTTAGGATGCCTATTTGGTAGTCCGTCCTGCACTCGTGTTACATACAGAGATGCAATGAGACTAATGAGCCGTGTACATAGTCAGGATACTGACTTAGTAGTCTGTCCTACATGATGATGTGATGAATCATAACTTGCAAGGTTTTTCAATGTGATGATTGTTGGTAGCCTGAGTCTTTGGCGGTTGCCAGTTATGTATATGACTCATTTCCGTGATATATGACTGAGGTACTTTGTTCTTGAAAGTACGCGGGATTATATGCCGATATTTATTTCATCTTCCCCGTGATAGTGAAAGATATTATAAATACAATAGCATGAATATCTCTACTTTCTATATTGCTTTATTTTATTATAGGTTGGGATTAATGATTAGTGATTTATAATTTGAGACATATGATATATACATGAGGGTTTCATTGTTTGGATTATTTCGCTCGACGTACCAGTCTCGTGTTATGGGTTTCTAATTATTGATTTCATTTAGATTGTTTATTTCTAGTTTGGTGTTAATGTTTAGGTACCTATAATTTAAGATGTATGATATATACATGAGGGTTTCCTTATTTGGATTATTTTGCTTGATGTACTATGTCTCGTATTGTAGGTGTCTAAATATTAATTTTATTAGATACAAGGAAAATAATATAGGTAGACTATGCTTAATAGATAGAGCATTCACTTTATCTAGCAGTCCTTCCCCTAGGGGCGGATGGAGGTGATCTTGCTGTAGTGATCTGACGCTCTTGTTGTTATTCTTTTTATTATTTTAATTTTTTTTCTAGGCAGCTCAGAGTTTCGGAGAGTCGCAGGATGACAGAGTTCTAGCATAGTAACCATCATACATTTTAGTAGCTGAGACTCCACTATAGTTTTATGTTCTCATTCAGATATTAGAGTTTTATTTTCATATTATAGAGGCAGTGTAGCTTAGTACGATTTTTAGTTGATTAATGTTGAGACACTTTCATTATTCTAGATATTTGATATATTTCAATTGAGACATAATTTTTATTTATGAGATATCTCTTTCTATATCACGTCTATTATTTTTATTTCCTTATTTTGCCTGTTTTGTACCTATATTTATATTTGATTCTATTAGAGGATATTATTATGATAGGTGAAATTTGTTATTGTACGGTATGAGTGTATGACAGGTTTGACATCTTTGGCTTCACCTTGGACTGTATCCATGTGTAAAAATAGGGGCGTCACTGGTTAAACAAAAAAAATCTGATATTTGAAAGCTGAAACACAGAATTGGTCCATTACGTTTAGAAGTTGAAACGCAGGGTTGGGCTTAATGTTTGAAAGCAAAAATGTAGGGTTAAACCTTGTGTTTGAAACTTGAAACACAGGGTTGGGCCTGACGTTTGAAAGTTAAAACGCGGGGTTAAACCTTGCGTTTGGAACTTGAAACGTAGGGTTGGGCCTAACGTTTGAGAACTAAAACGCAGGGTTAAACCTCGTGTTTGGAACTTGAAACACAGGGTTGCACCTTACGTTTAGTAGTCTAACCGACTCAAGATGGGCTAGATTTTTTCCTAAATCCCACTCCGATTTGACAGCTCCATCTATCTATAATTAGACCTCCAAAGGTAAAATCAAAAGTCATTCAACTTTTTCTGTTCTTCTTTAGTGAACTCAACAAGAATCCTGTTCATCTTCTCTGGTGAACTAAGGGAACCTCTTCGTTCAAATCTTCGGTGAATTTTTCTTCATCTTCTTAGACAACACATCATCCATATGGCTCCTAAGAAGGTTGTTGCTAAGCCTCGTGATAGGAAACCAACAACAGCGAGTTCAGATGCATCGATGGCCTCGGCTACCGGTGGTGCCGCTACTCCCACCGCCACAAATTCAATTTTTCGGTGGTAAGTATGGGACCCTATGGATTGAAAAACTTGTTTTGACAAGTTCTGTATTTTGAACGGCGAACAAGGCTCGTCATGTTACAACACAGAGGTGGATCTCTGCGTTTCAAACTTGAAATGTAAGTCTAAGCCTATCATTTTGATTTTGAAATGCTAGGTTAGCTTCTGCGTCTTGATTTTGAAATGCTGGGTTGGCCTCTGTGTTTTGATTTTTAAAATGCTGGGTTGATCTCTGCGTTCTGATTTTTAAGACGCAATGTTCAACTTCTGTGTTTTGATTTTGAAATATAGGGTTCGACCTCTGCGTTTGATTTTTGAAACATAGGGTTCGACCTCTGTGTTTGTTTTTTGAAATGCAGGGTTCGACCTCCATGTTTCGAACTAAGTCTGTTTAGACTCTGTGCTAACTGATTATTTCTTCTATTTGTAGTGCATTATACCAATGAGCCTCTTTCCTTCTACTATCACTTCGGCCATGAAGGTGGCATGGATTGCAACATGATGTTCAATCTATGCCAGGAACTCTCCATCTTCAAAGCTACTGATAAGGAGCGTGCAGATACTATTACCCAAGCCTCTCTAGCAACGCTCAGGGTCCTAGTTACGGATGCCATATTTAAGAACTTAGACTACAAGAGGCTTAACAAATTGACATTTCTGTTTGGAGACTCCATCGTAATTGAGAATGATATCATGAACAACAAGGATTATAAATGGTTACGGAAGGTGGAGGATCACCGTCTCTTTCTACCCAGCATGGAGAGAATGTTCCCTCTATCATACTTTTAGTATGCTTCCATCCCAAGACACATGCATTGGGACCTCATCAAGGAACAAGACGGGGTTGCAGTTGGTGCTCTGACTTTTCATGGTGTCTGCACCGTAGGTTATAACCGACAGGTGACAACTCTAGGACCATGCTTATTTTCAAAGGAATATCCAATTGGTGAAGTGGCTAGTCTGGCTAACACTTTCATCAGAGGATTTATGGCGGTGAAAGGTGAATTCCCCGCACAAGTATTCAGGTCCCCTAGATGGGTGCATTCTACGAAGATAGGATGGTAGACCCGGATGATGGAGTTTGTCTTGAATGAGCTTGAGACACCACTTACCAAATCTAGCCTTAGTTGTCCTGTGATGGCCACTCGATATGGTATCGCTCAAAGCCACTATAATTTCTTCACCATATTAGAGTAGTATAACCCAGAAACTTGCACTTTCTTCACTCCCATTGAGAAGTTGTGTTTCACCATCCATGAAACACATGACATTTCTGGTCTTTCTTTCGGGGAATTGTCGTATGAAGAATTTATCCTGGGAGCAGCGGAACTCAAGATTTTGAGGAAGGCAAGCCCTGAGATCTATGACACTCTCTGGGAAGTAATATGTCATTTTCATATCTTCACACAGCTAACAGGGGCAAGAGGGAGTGATGTGAAATAAGTATCATGGGCAGAATACCTGTTTCAAAATCTGACCCACAAGGGTGCTACCGTATCTCGTTTGACTGTGAGCACTCTGGAGGACATTCAAGCCCGGATCAATGATGCAACTACTCACTATATCAATGAGGTCAGAGAGGATATTTTTCTAGGTCGAGCTGAATTTGAGAGCTTCCATCATCAAGCGGCCACCACTATATTAGATATGGCCTTGTTAGCTGGATTTCTAATGTTGTGGTGGCTGAAACGCTGTGTTGTCCCCACCAGGACAGTAGATGCCCTTGTAGCAGAGGTGTCATACCCGGCTATTCTTCTAGCCTATAGGAGGTCTTTAAACCTACTCTCGGTAATGATAAGTTGTTTGTAACATGGTTTGCGAGAGTTGGCCGTTGATTTCATTCAAGTCAAGGAGATAGGTTCTGGTGAGAAGAATAGCCTCACTACCTCGAACCCTTGTGTACCGATGCCGTATACTTATCTGATAGTGTGGTATGTCTCACATTGCCCTTCCCTGATGAGTGCGCCTCTTGCCCAGGGCAATTTATTTATCCCACTTGTACAATGGCTCGAAGCAGCCACGTGGGAGGGGGCCTATATGGTTAAGATTTGCCACCTTCTGTCGAGAGATCTTAACTACCACATTTTTCGCTGCTTCCCCGACTTTGAAGGTGGAGGTATGGGAAAGTGTTACAAGAGGTGGTAGGCACCAATCAGTTCACTCGACTAAATGGAGGCGTTTTTCGCTGGTTACTCAATATCAGGCCGGGTTATCTCCTCTTCCGGTAGGATGAGAAGTGATTTATCGAGCCTTATCAACCATATAGGTTTGTCCAACAATTTGGGTATGACCAATTATACGTTGGGAATCACAGGGCTCAACTTGCAGCTATCGGTAATTTGTATGAAGGAGCTAAGACCTGGTATTATTCTGTCTCGGGTTGCACTAGGGCCAAATTCAAATTACCTCACAAGACGCCTAACTCCTTGATTTTCATGGGTTTCTACAACTAGTACCAAGCCGCTTCTCAGATGCCTGAGTACAAGTTGAACTTATCTGGTATGAGAGAGATCAAAAAAATGTATGCCTCAAGAAGGGGCTCTAAGATGTCTTGTCTGAAAGGAATCAATGAGTATTTATCTTATGAGGAGGTGCCTGTTGAGGAGGGAGGAGACCAAGTATCCGAGGGAGCTCAAGTAGAAGAACCTCAGACAGCTAAAACTCCAAGAACAAAAGCAGCCGGGAAAAGGGCTCTTATTACAGAGGAAGCTGGTCAACATGAGAAACATGCTCGTCGAAAGTTGTTGGTTGAGTCCTATACTCCCAAAGGTCAGCAGGGATCAAGATTGATGGAGGATGCTATTAAAGCAATGCGAGAGGAAGAGAGGAAAGAATCTTCTGCCACTGGTCTTCCTCATCGAACTAGGCTCCGCTTAATAAGTCCTGCTTTATCAGGTGGATCTTCTTCTTACCATCCATCAGACAAAGAGGAGGGTGAGGGTGAGTCCCTTATTAGGGATGCTAAATCTTTCCCGCCAGTGGATCCTATTGAATTAACAACTCTGGGTCAAGCTTTGAGTGTTGTTCCTCCCATCACAGAGGCGATACCAGAAGGAGTCTATGTAGGATCGCTGCAATGGCACTCAAACACTAGAAGGGGGGTTGAATAGTGTTTATGAAATCTAATGCGGAAACTTTAAATTTCAATAAAATAATATCACAAAGAGTAGGAAAGATCAAACCAATGTGTAGACAATCACAGAAAATTACATACGCAAACACAAGGATTTATACTGGTTCGGTCCTCCAGACCTACATCCAGTCCCCAAGCCTCGCTTGAGATTTCTCCACTATTTCCACTTGCAAAACAGCAAGCACTTGCAACCCGCAAGCAAACCGTACAACCTTGACAATCTTCAATTGCCAATGCCACAACAATCTCTTCTTTCAAGAGATTATCAAACTGAAACAAAATGGTACAACTTTCTCTTCCTATAAGCCTTGATGTGTAGATGTGAGTGACTTACAATAGGCTATAGGGATGGTTTTTATTCTAGAGTAATGGAACTTTTATCAAGAACAAAACTAAAAATTTCACTCAGTTTTTCTCTTCAGAAATGATCTTAAGAAGTCAAGAAAAACTCAAGTTTATAGAAAGGAATTCTAATTTCAAATTTCAGAACTTAACACCTATTTATAGGTATAATTTTAGTTCAAAATTATTCAAAAATAACTGCCAAAAACGTTCACAAAACGTTCATATTTATTTGAAAAATATGGCTGTTGGAAGCACTGTCTGGTCGACCAGATTGATGTTAGACCCTAGAGGGGGGGTGATTAGGGTCTTATGCTAATCTAATCCGATTAAATGCCAATTAAAACTAATTAACAAGTTTATTCTTGCAAGATAGATATACAAAGAGTTATGTGCAAGAATATGCAATATATACAATGAGATATATCCTATATGATGAAATATATATATATGCAAGGATATATAAACTAACACAAGATGATATATCCTACTAAAGAGATATATAATATATGCAAGGATATGTAAACTAACACAAGGGTAAGATAAACAATCTACACAAGTGATAGGGCAATATGATGAGCAATACACAAAGGCGATATAAGATATGAAAACAAGGAAGAGAACGCCAATGCAATCACAAACAAAATGATATGATCACGAAGTTCGGTCTAACCACTTGACCTACGTCTCCGCTCCTCACCTCGAGGAGATCTCCACTATCACAACCGGGTTTTCTACGTTCACCCGAACAACGTTTACACCTCACAATACAATCACTATGTAATCACACCTCACACACTAAGTGTTGGTCCTAGCCCGTGTCCTCCTCCTCAAGTGCTCGGTTACAACCTCTCCCTAGGCACGTCAACCGACGCCACTCCTCTTGGATTCGACCCCGTCTCTCACCACACACTTCTCTCGGTGTACAAGTATAGCTAGAATTGAGTTTAAGGAAAACTTCTCTATAGATCAAGAGTGAGAGAGAGATGAGTTGAATGCCCAAACACCAAAGGATGATCTCCTCAAGCTCTTGTAGAATTGAATCACAAAACCGAAACACTCAAATGCTTAAAAGCTTCTTAAACTTAAACAAACACTAAACAAGTTTAAACCCTTGTTAAAACTTTTTAAACCATCTTGACCTTTAAAAAGATATCAGCAAAGGGGTATTTATACCCTCTCACAACTCAGCCAAGAAACCAGAGCAAAAGACAAAACAGCCCCAAGGCAACGGTCAAAAAACTAGCCGTTGGAAGCTGAAGGAACACTCGTCGGTCGACCGGAAAATCTGCTCGTCGTACAACTCGGTCACGATACCCTGCATCGGACCGACAGGCTGTCTGATCGGCCAGGAAACTTTTGACTCAGGTTCGGTCGACGGTGTGGGCGGCGGTGGTCGACCGAAAACAATGGCAGTGTTCTGAAAACTTGGTTTATCTGATTTTAACTACGCTGTTTATTCAAATAAATTCAAGAAATATATAAATTTTGCGGGGATGATTGTAGACTATGATTAGATAAAAATGCTTACGAAATGACTGGTATTCGAAAAAGACTTCCCAAATGAAAATATCATCATTTTACAAAATGTCCAAAAAACTGAAAATGGTAAACTATGAATCTTTGAAATTTTAGGTTACCATGTTTTAGAATCATTACAAAATGATTTTGTAGACTTATAAAAGATGTATTAGTGATTATTGTTATAGTCTATAAACCAAGAAAACATATTTTCACAAATACAATAGAAAGTAAACCGGTCATGAGTATGTATATGGATGATTTTTTCTATTCTATGAAATAACCTAACAACTATATCTCATATAGAAACAAGATTGTTATACATATTTTTGGAATTATTTGTAACTTTGTGTGATAAAACAACCAAAATATATTAACAGTATATACTATAACTAAGAACTACAAAATGTGTGCTGGTGAAATTAATATTAGCTTGGGGAGTATTATAACACACATAAATATAAGCTCTAAAACTAATTAACGCCAAGTAATCTGATCTTCAATTTAGTTGACTTGGATACACTGCGGATGAAGCATTGAATTGATCTTTTAACCTTGGAATTGTATAGGCTTCAACCCGACATTCCTAGCAACCTCCTCTTGGATTCATCGTTGAAGCGCCTAATCCATCCATCTCACACTACTTGTTGGTTTGTCACAACAAATAACGAAACAGCAAAATACTCAGACAAACAAATGTGCATAAATTGTATTGTTTTAAACATCATCAAAACCAAGAGGCCAAAATTGCAGAGCGCTGGTTCGACCAGAAAGGCTTTCATGGGAAAATTTCCTGGTTCGAATTGGAGCCTTTCTGGTCGACCAGGTCCATATCTGGTCGACCCAGACAGGATTTTTCTTGAAATCTCTGTTTCTGCTCATCTAATCTTAGCGCCAGACCTTCTTTGGGTCGGCCGAAACCATATTTTTGAGTTATTTTCAATAGTTTAATAACGTATTCGATATGTTGATTAAATTAGATTATAGCTTAGATTTTTTTATGATTTTCTAAGTAAATGCTGTGTGTTGTGTGTGTGATTTCAAGGCTTGTACAAATCTGGCTAAAAATATAAATTTACATTTTCTTGAACTTCATCTTTGAGATTCTTTGCAATCGTTGATAAATTTGATTGTCGCTTTGAGATTATATTTGAGATCTGCCCATAGTAAAATATGTTAGTAAATAATGATTTGTTATCAATCAAAATAGCAGAATTATTTAACATCAAACCATGTCCAACAATCTCCCCTTTTTGATGGATGACAAAATATTTGAAAAATTTTATACATACTTAGTCCCCCGCAACAATGCATATGTTAATTTAAACACAACAAAAAAAAATAGCCTTATTAGTAATCCTATATTGCTATAACATATTTCAATATTGCATAGTTGTCAATATTTCAATTATTCTAATATATCTCCCCTCTGTCGTATTATACATAAAAGGAGAATAGAAGGGAGATAATAATAATGAACAATATATTATCAAACTTCTGCGTTTCAACGCTAGTATTTTGTTTATATATAGAATATTTTTCTTTCTAAAACCGCTCTGACAACTAAAATTGTATGCATGTATTCAAACACTATTTTTACTGGTTTTTATTGCATAATTGACTTCTTTTAAGCAAATGTATACTTTAAATCAATCAACTGAATAAACACTTAATAGAGCTCCGTTTTAGAGTTCATACCGACCGTTCCAATTCCTACCACTTGACCCTTGTTGTTGTCACCGAAGGTAACAGTTCCTCCATCTTTAAATTGTATGGAAGAAAATAAGTCCTTGTTCCCGGTCATGTGCTTGGAACAGCCACTATCTAAAATCCATGTTTCCCTTTTATTAGGTACCTGCAAAATAAAAGAAATATGTTTTGGTACCCTTTAACTTTTGGGTCCATGAGATTAGCATTTAGGAAACCAAACCCAATAAGAATTTGGTTTACCTACATTGTATGAAAGATAGTTTTTAGAATCACAAATATCCTTTTTGTAATTTGATAAGTATATCTTTCTATCACTTAAACATGCATTTTTAGGAACCCAAATGTAGTTGGATTTTAAAATATTCTTACATGCAACTTTCTTCATATGCATTTTTCTATCATTATGTGAAAATACCTTAGAACTAGCATGCATAGATGTATCACTATGTGCATGATAATTACTTTTCACAAATTTAGAATATAAATAAGCATAATTTTTCTTTTGCATAGAAGAGTATGTTTTCTCATTACTGGAGTTAGAAACATATCCTAATCCTTGTTTACTCTTAGCAGGTAATTGATAAGAAAGTAGATTATCTAGATTCTCTTTTCCTTTGTTAAATTTACCTACATTCATTAATATAGTTTCATATTTGGTTTTAAGACTTTTAACATTATCATCCAAATTTGAAATACGAACTTTAAAGAAATCACATTCTTTTTTAAGAAGTTGATTGTGACTAGATAACTTGTAATTTTCAGAAAATAACTCTTTATTCTTCTCTTTAAGATCTTCTATTTGTGAAGCATAAGGAGAGACTAAAGTGTTATTCAAATTTTCATTTTCATTTTTTAATATTTTAAAAGAAGAATTTAGTTGCTTGTATTTCAAAAATAATTCGTTAAATGCGTCAAGTAACTCATCATGATTACTTACTTGATCATCATCAGATTCATTTGCCATAAAGCACATATTCGCTTGATGATCTTCTTTTTCCTCTTCTTCATCTGAAGATGACTGGTCACTATCATCCCATGTTATCGACAAAGCCTTCTTCTTTTTGTTCTTCACTTGTTCATTCTTGTTCTTTGTGAACCCGTTGAAATTGTTAGAAGACTTCGACTTTAACTTTTGTTGTAGGGGACAATCTTTCTTGTAGTGTCCTGGCTTATTACAACCAAAACAAGTGACTTTGTTAGTATCTTTGAATTTACTAGAAGAGAACTTACCTTTCTTCAAGAATTTTCTGAATTTGCGTGTGATTATTTCAAACTCTTCTTCGTCATCGGAATCCTCATCATCAGTAGATGCTTGGAAAGCAAGAACCTTCTTGTTCTTATCTTCATTATCCTTTTTCCGATCTTCAAGTTGCACCTCGTATGCCATCAAATTCCCTATCAAATTTTCTACTGTCAATGTGGAGAGGTCGTTGGCTTCCTCTATTGCGGTAGTCTTCTTTTCCCAATCCGAAGTAAGAGCCCGGAGGATTTTCCTAACCATCTCCACTTGTGTATAGTCCTTTCCTAACGCAATTAGGGAGTTGATGATGTCGGTGAACCTTGTGAACATTTCACCAATTGTCTCGTTGTCTTTCATCTTGAACATTTCAAACCTGTGCACTAAAACAGAAATTTTTGAGTCTTTAACCTTAGAAGTTCCTTCGTGGGTTACCTCAAGTGTGTGCCAGATTTGATGTGCAGTGTTGGAAGTAGACACGCGGTTGAATTCATTCTTATCCATTGCGCAAAACAATGCATTCATTGCCTTGGCGTCAAGATTCGCATTTGTCCTTTCCACCAATGTCCATTCAGAGTATGGAGTAGTAGGCTTGTTGTAATCAGACTCCACTATGTTCCAGAGATCGAATCCTATCGATTGAAGGTAGATCTTCATCCTACACTTCCAGTAGTTGTAGTTGGAACCATCGAAAAGTGGTGGTCTTTGAGTAGAATGTCCTTCCTTGAACTGTGATGTAGATGGTGTAGCCATTGTTATCCTTGATCAACCCGCTCTGATACCAATTGTAGGATCGCTGCAATGGCACTCAAACACTAGAAGGGGGGTTGAATAGTGTTTATGAAATCTAATGCGGAAACTTTAAATTTCAATAAAATAATATCACAAAGAGTAAGAAAGATCAAACCAATGTGTAGACAATCACAGAAAATTGCATACGCAAACACAAGGATTTATACTGGTTCGGTCCTCCAGACCTACATCCAGTCCCCAAGCCTCGTTTGAGATTTCTCCACTATTTCCACTTGCAAAACAGCAAGCACTTACAACCCGCAAGCAAACCGTACAACCTTGACAATCTTCAATTGCCAATGCCACAACAATCTCTTCTTTCAAGAGATTATCAAACTGAAACAAAATGGTACAACTCTTTCTCTTCCTATAAACCTTGATGTGTAGATGTGAGTGACTTACAATAGGCTATAGGAATGATTTTTGTTCTAGAGTTCTTCAGAAATGATCTTAAGAAGTCAAGAAAAACTCAAGTTTATAGAAAGGAATTCTCATATTAAATTTCAGAACTTAACACCTATTTATAGGTATAATTTTAGTTCAAAAATATTCAAAAATAACTGCCAAAAACGTTCATATTTATTTGAAAAATATGGCTGTTGGAAGCACTGTCTGGTCGACCAGATTGAGACCTGGTCGACCAGAAAGGCTTTCTGGAAAATTTCTTGGTCGAATCTGGAGCCTCTGGTCGACCAGGTCCATATCTGGTCGACCAGACAGAGATTTTTCTGAATCTCTGTTTCTGGCTCATCAATCTAGTCGACCAGACCTATCTTTTGTCAGCCAGAAACCATATTTTTGATATTTTCAATAGTTTAATAACTTATTCATATGTTGATTAAAATTAGGATTATACTTAGAATATTTTTTATGATTTTCTAAGTAAATAGTGTGTGTTGTGTGTGTGATCAAGGCTTGTACAAAAATTCTAAAAAAAAAATAAAATTTACATCTTTTGAACTTCATCTTTTGATCTTTGAAATAGCCTTGATAATTTGATTGTTGCTTTGAGATATATATCTTGAATCTGCAGTAAAATATGTTAGATAAATAATGATTTGTTATCATCAAAATACAAGAGATATTGTAACATCAACTATGTTCCCAACAGTCTAGCCTTCAACAACTCAAGTTGAAGAGGTTAGGCCTCCTATAGATGAACCTATAGTGGCCGAACATGAAAAGCTTAGCGGAAGTTAATCTCCCTCCACTTCAGCATTAATGCCACCTGTAGGGGATACAAGTCCTAGCCCAACAATAGGAATCATAGCTAAGCCAGCTGCGGTCATGAGTTCACCTGGACTTTCGACAGTAGATGATGAGGAGGAGGTAGATTATGATACCCCTTCACACGACGACGATGATGATGATGGGGATGATGATAGTGCCCACGACGGTGATGATCTCACTGACTGGGATATCCCATCACCATTCTCTTTTGACAAGACATCGGCCTATATCCCTCTTTCTCCCGTCGGTAAGTGTTGTCCACTTTGAACTTTATGGTATTTTCTTTTTGTATACTAACTGCTTTCATATATAGGATCCCTGACTCACGAGGCCACCGACGTGACTCCACCTCCCGAACAGCAGGTAATAATAATTTCTCCCCCGGAAAAATTATAAATAGTGACGATTCCTCCTCCGGCACAAGCAAAGATAGTGACAACTCCTCCTCCAAAATAGCTTGCTCTCACCCATGCAATGACAACTCCTTTCACCAGATAAATCACCTCCGTTTACGATATCTCTCAAACCTGTGAGGACTGAGAGTACTCCAATTTTAGCCTAAGCGGGAGTTCTCATGGCTCTCCCCTTAAGTCCTTCGCATCTGGATATCATGGTACCATCTTCGGCTACTACGCCAAAGTCGCCTTCTAGCCTTCTACCATACTTTGCGGCTTCGGGGGCCTCGACATCATCTTCTGCTACCTCTCTAAGCCCTACTGTCATTCCCCATGTGCTCAAAGTTTTAATGGGAAAATTAGAGAGTGTGATGGAGATGATAATTGAGGTTGTTAGTACCAGACATGCCACTTTTGAGAACTTCAGGCCCATCTTGATGAATTGCTTAAGCAGCATTAAGTGCCAGGATAATGCTCAATAGCTTCACCATTGCACAGAGTGTGTCTTCCGCTTAGAAGATGACTTAAAAGCTTTAGAAGACTTGGGCCGCATTGATCTCGAAGCCTAGATTGAATCAACCTCTACTTGTATCTGGACTGAAGAGGTTCATCAATATGAAGAATTTTATCGGGGTTTGGTAGAGAAGGAGGACCAGGCTACATTCCTACAAGGGTAATACACCCAAAGTCAAGAGGAGTTGGTGATTTCAACCACCGCTTTACAAACTGCTCGAGCAATGATAACTCAAACTGAAGAGCATATCGCCCAATTTCAAGCGGAGTTGGTTTGTCAAAAAGCTCAATATACGTGGGATGAATTTATTGTGACTGGGCTCTCCCTTAGGAATGCAACAATTCTCATAAATTATCGCCAAACAGTCTGAGTTCTCGAAGAGGCTAGGAAAGAAGCCACTGCTAAGGTGCCTGATGAAAATGACATTAAGAGGTGGGCTGAAGTTATGGTGCGAGCTGACCATGAGGAGAAGATTCGTATTATCAAGTCCCGACTCACATCAAATAAATTGATGGGCTCAGCTTCTTAATTTTGTATTACTCTTTTTTGATAAGGACAAAAATTTTGTATCACTTCTTACTATTTTTTTGAATAAAAAGTGATATCATTTTTTGCTTTCCATTGTCTCTTTTATGTGTCATATTCTGACTTGAAACAATAAAAAATAATTAAAAATACCAGATGTGTGATTTTAACTTAGCATAACTTCCTACACAAAGCAAAATTTAACACTTTTTCTTATTATCATTTAAGATAATTCTAGAAAATTTCAATCTGTTGGGGATGTTTATGAATACTTGTCATTCTATTGAAAGGGAATTAACAAGTTCACTTCTTTCTTTGTTATGCTTTCACTTTAAACACTGAAAGAAAGTTGGAGGTACCAGAGGTGTAGTATTAACGTAGCATGCATTTTTACTTATAGTAAAATTCAAAAAATTTCTTTATTAGCACTAGGGTAATTCCAAAAAAATTCTAATCCACTAAGGATTTCTATGAATGCTTGCTATTCTTATGCTAAAGAATGAACAGGTTCCAAGGGAGTTTGACTGTTAGAGGTATAGTGTTAACATAATAGAGATTTGTAGACCTATATATCATCCTATTGAAGAGGATTGATAATTGATTATCAGAGATATGATATTAACATGATAGGAATTTATTACGATCGGAGCAACTTTGAGGACTTATCGCTCTATTGGAGAGAGTCGATAAGTTGATTGTCAGAGGTGTGATATTAACATGACGTAAAATTGTTATGATTGTAGCAACTTTGAGGACTTATTGTTCTATTAGAGAGAGTCGATAAGTTGATTGTCAGAGGTGTGATATTAACATGATGAGGATTTGTTACGATCAGAGAAACTTTGAGGACTTATCGCTCTATTGGTGAGAGTCGATAAGATGATTATCAGAGATGTGATATTAACGTGACGAGAATTTATTGTAATTAGATCAACTTTAATGACTTATCGCTCTATTAGAGAGAGTTGATAAGTTAATTGTTAGAGGTGTGATATCAACACGATGAGAATTTATTACGATCGGAGCAACTTTGAGGACCTATCGCTTTATTAGCGAGAGTCGATAAGTTGATTGTCAGAAGTATGATATTAACGTGACAAAGATTTGTTATGATTGGAGAAACTTTGGGGCCTTATCGCTCTATTGAAGAGATTCGATAAGTTGATTGTCAGATGTACGATATTAATGTGACAGGAATTTGTGTACTTGTGACTTCAACAAGATTTTGGGAATTAGCGTCTCGCTGGGGAGAATTGTGAAATGAGTTTATAATCAGAGGCGATGAATTTTGGTACGTGTGATTTGAACAAGATTTGGGAAACTTATCACTCTTTTGAGAGGAGTTGATAAATTAGTTATTTATTACTCTGTTGAAGAGAGTTAATAAATTGATTGCAATTTGAGTCATTTTGGGGACTAATCACTCTGTTGATGAGAGTCAATAAGTTGATTTTGACAATAGAATTTTTGTCACATCGGGGGTAATACAAGCTGAATCCAAACTCTGTGGGGATGATGGTCATCATAAGTGTAATATTAATTTGATGAGATTAGGGAATTTTGTTAGCTGATTTAGCTTAGACCTACTTGAAGATGCATAGAGGTTTTGACAACACTCTATGGATAGGGTTCTTGATACATGACTTTAGAGAATAAGTGCCATGTTTGAAAATGCTAGGGTGAACCCTACGTTTGAGGTCTAAAATGCAAAGGTGAGTTTTGTATTTGATTACTTGAAATGCATAGTTGACACACGCGTTCGAGGCTTGAAATGCGGGTCTACCTTTATGTTTAGAGTTAAAAATGCAGGGTTGGGCCTGACGTTTGAGAAATTAGAATGCAACGACGGGCCTTGCATTTAAGAAGGCTAACCGCGTTGTATTTTAATGCTTCAGATTGAATTTTAGGTGGTTGGGATTCCTTCCTAGAATCCTGTGCGGAATTAACAGCATGGCAGCTATTTATAAATAGACCCTTTTTGGGGTTGAGTTAAGAGTTACTTAACTCTTCATCTTCATCTCTAGCTTTTGAACGAGTGCTTCTCGTTTCCTTTAAGATTTTTGACTATCTTCACCCATCTCCAACCACTGACGATAATGACGCCAAAGAGGATGAGTTCTGGTTCAAAGAAAGTCATGGGAACGACTTTGGAAATACCATCAGTTAGGGACACC
>NC_033796.1:79163327-79229584 GCF_001876935.1 Asparagus officinalis
ATGCTGCCGTCATTGCTGCCGCCACATGCGCACACCTACTATGGTAAGCAAGAACACAATAACTTGTTTTGTCAAGTTTCCTTTAACCTTAGATGGGTTTTGGGTCGATGACGATGATGATGATGATTCATCTTCTTCTGATTGAAATGTGGAGACGCGCCTCTGTGTTAATTGTGAAATGCAGAGTTGTCTCTTGCGTTCTGAGATTGGAACACAGGCTCTGGCCTTTGCTTTTGAGAATGAGAATGATAGTTTTGACCTCTGCATTTTATAATTGAAACGCGGGTTTCGACCTTTGTGTTTAAAATTACTCGCTTGGACTTGTATCAGCAGCTTGTTTCATCTACTAACTTCTGTTTTTTTTGTTTTGCAGTGCTTTTCCCCAACATGTCGCTCTCTTATGAACGGGTGTACTGGTGGTCCAGATGATAGCGAAGCTTTTGTTTTTTGTGAAGAACCTCCACTATGCACTTTTCCTAACTTGGAGCGAATGTACAAGATCATTGATGCCAGATCTTCTACCCTTAGAACTTTGGTCACAAACATGGACATGGAGACGTCAGTAAGCCATGATCAATTCGTAAAACCAGCATTTTTGTTCAGAGATCACATAGTGGTGGGCGATAGGCTCATACATGCGGTAGACTCTAAACTTCTACAAAGAATTATTCTTTCTACCAAATATGAAGAGAATGTACCCACTCTCCTATTTCCTGAGCATCAGCTACCGCAGGAGTTTAATTTTTTATCTTGTCGAGGAGAAGGAGAATGTATCTCTTGGAATTGGTCAACGAGTTCGTATTGATGGACAAATCTAGGGTCTGAAACCTGGTAGGTTTGAGAAAAAAGATCTGGTTCAAGAGATACCCATTCCGACGAACGTTTTCATTAGCCAATTCATTACTTCCCGGGGCGAGTTCCCTGCACAAGCTTTTAGATCCCCAGGTTGGGTGCACTCAGGAGAAGGGGTTGGTGGACCCGAATGGTGGACTTCATTCTTGAAGACCTCAAGGAGCCACTTGCTCAGTCTGGCCTCACTATTCCGGTGTTGGCTGCCCGATATGGGATTGTTCAGAGCTATCCGAACTTCTTTACTATACTGGAGTGGTATGATCCAGATAGTTGTACTTTCTTCACGCCTACCAGAGAGCTGGGCTTCATTCTCTACGAGATGTCTGCAGTATCTGGGTTGTCGTTTGTGAAAATGCTTTATGAGGAGTTCGTCCCCACCACTGAAGAGCTTTCAATCTTGAGGGCAATGCATCCTAAAATTTGTGCAACATTCTAGGAGTTGATATGCCACTTTCAAATTTACACTCAAGTCGTTGGGCTATGTGGAGGAGGCATCATGCACACTTCCTGAGCTGACTACCTCTTTTAGAACTTGAGTCAGAAGGATGTTGTTATGACCCGATTTACTGCAAGCTCTTCCAAGAGCATCAAAGCCTGCATCAGGGCTCCCAATGTTGTTTATGTGAACGAACATTCGGAGGATGGATTCGAAGCTAATATAGAGTTTGACAGCTTTCACCACCAGGCTGTGACTCCTATCTCCGATACCACCCTTCTTGCCGGCTTTCTGATGATTTGGCTGAAGCAATGTGTAGTGATGTCGAAGCCGATTGAGTCAATCTTAGTGGAGCTAGTATACCTAGCCGTTCTTTTAGCCCACGAGAGACCAGTAAGTCTCCTTTCTGCGATGTAAGGCTGCATGCAGAGCAACCTTTGGGCATTGACTTTCGATTTTGTCGACATTCAAGAAATATATGTTGCAAAGAGGAAAGTGTGGAAAACTCCCCAGCCCCGCGTACCAGTTCTATATACCTATTTGGTAGCCTGGTTCATGTTTCATTGCCCATTATTGATGACAGGGGTTGCTGAAGATAATGAGGCCTCGGTTCCATTTGTGCAGAGGCTCGAGTCGGCCACATGGACTAACATTTATATAGTTTGGGCCCGACAACTCTTGTCCCAAGAGGACAACTATCAGATCTTTTGTTGTTCTTCAAATTTTGATGGGGCCAAGAGGGAGAGCACTAGTTTTATGGACGTGGGTTTCGAGGGATTCTCATCCCCGAACGAGGGCATCTTCAGCTGGCTCCTCACGATCAGAGTGGGCTACTTGGTCTTCTGATTAGGTGAGAAATGCATTATCAAACCCTACGTGCCCTCTTGATTTGCTAGGCAATTTGGGTATGACCAACTTTATGTTGGCAACCCTAATCCAGAGTTGGCTCAAATTGGAAATTTGTATGAGGGAGCTCACGCTTGGTACTTCTTCTTTGCTGGAGTGACCCATGCTCGGTTCATATTACCCAAGTCGACGCCTAGCTGCTCCACCGTTTCAGAGTTCCACAAGTAGTTTTATGAAGCTTCTCGAGTTTCGGAGTATAACATGTACACTTCATGTGTCAACGAGATTCGAGGACTTTATGAGTCTAGGAGAGATTCCACAAGGAATCATCTACCGGGGATAGAAGAGAATTTATCTTGTGAACAAGCAGTAGCCACAACAGGAGAAGTCGAAGAAAAGCCACCAACCATCGATCCTTGCGAAGAGAAGGCAACAGAGGAAGTCTAGGAAGAGGCACCAACAACTCTGCTTCGTGTGAGGAGGGAAACAGGGAAGCGAGCCCTCGCTACGGAGGAAGAGGGACAATATGAGAATAAGGTCCGCAAGAGAAGACCAATTGATCCTAAGTCTCCCAAGGAGCCAAAGCTAATGCGGGATGCGATAAAGTCAGAGCCTGTCATGTATGAACCCGTTGTGAACCCGGATGAGAAAGAGGATAAAGGGCTCTAATCAACTCTCTCCCCCTCTCTCTCTCTCTCTCTTCCTAAATGTGTAGAAGTTGAAGGGGATTTGAATGTTGAAGATTCAAAATCCATCCTTGCGACGGATTCCTTCTCCGGACAAGATCCACAAGAAGAAGTTAATCCTGATGCTGTTCTCAAATTTGTTCCCACTAGCTCTGCTAGTTTGGACTATCCAATCACCCCTCCTCCAAGTTTAGGAATTCTGATGAAACACATGGAATAGGTAGAGAGTTCGATGAAACTAACAATCAATGTCGTCAGCCTTGGACGGGTTACTTTTGAGGATTTTGAGCCTCTCTTGACTAGCTACCTAGATAGAATAGAGAGCCTGGGCTATGTGCAATTGACTAAACATTGCAGAGAGAGTGTTGCTCGCTTAAAAGCAGACTTGAGGACTTTTAGAGATTTGCAGCGTGCTAAATTGGGATCTGAATTGGAGCAAACTCTTTCTCTGGCTCATATTTCAAAAGCGCATCGTCAGGAGATCCTTCGCAAAGGTTTATCTAAGAAAGAGGCACAGATTATGATCTTACAGGAGCATCGTGATCGAATCCAAGCTGGATTGACCACTTCTACCACTTGTCCTACAGAAGAGGAACTTAGGCCGGAAGTTGCTAAAGGGGTTTGAGCAGCCCATGAGAAAAAGTTGTCTGATTTTAAGTCTAGACTTATGTCCATCCGGTTTATGAGCCCTAATACTTAACCCTTATATTGCTCCTGGGGATAATTTTTGTATCATTGTCGTTTTGAAATGAATTAGAAATCTTGAATGAAAATGATATCACTTTGTTTTTCATTACCTTTCTTTATTGTGTTACAACTTAAGACAATGAAAATATTGAAAATACCATAAGTGTAATATTAATTTAGCATAAATCAGAATTTTTTTTATTATCACTTAGAATAATTCTAGAAAATTTTAACTGTCAGAGGTGTAATATTAACTTGATGATATACAAGGTGATGATTTATTACTCTCCATTCAAATGAATTCCAAGTAATCAACTCCCAGTCAGCCTTGGCTGGGGATTAGGATAAAAGGGGCTCCAAGGCCTACGAGTAGTATTTCTTAAGAAATTTTTTGTTAATTGGCAACATGAGCCTGTCGCCTTTCAGATTGATAAGATGGTAATCTCCGTTCGAATATACTGATTCTATTACAAAGGGTCCCTCCCACTTGGGATTGAATTTCCCTTTGGTCTTGTGTGTCATCACCATGGTCGTCTGACTACTAAGACCATGTCGCCTTTCTTGAAGATTTGTTCTTTGACCTTCTTGTTGTAGGCTCTAGAGATTCGGGCTTGATACAGCTTGATTTGTTGCTGAGCTCGGAGTCGCTTGTTGTTCAATGCTTCCAATTCTTGAAGTTGCAGTCGATGTTATTCCTCATCTATCATCCCGGTCACGAGGAAGACTCTCAGAGATGGGATTTGAATTTCTAATAGTAATATGGCTTCATTGCCATATACCAAAGAAATGGTGTGGCTTTCGTCGGGGTCCTCACCGTTGTACGGTAAGCCCACAAACATTCACCAAGATTTTCGTCCCAATCGCGTCGACTCTTAGAGACAAACTTTTTTAGGAGCTTCACAATGGTCTTGTTGAAAGCTTCTACGAGATCGTTGGATAGTGGATAGTATGTAGTTGATGTGACACTTTAGAATTCTGAACTTGTCGCAGAATCTCTGATATCCGTAGCTAACGAACTGAGTTCCATTGTCATGGACTATTCATCTCGGCACACTAAAGTGGTAGATGATGTGATGCTTAATAAATTTGATCACGTTTGAAGCCTTGACTTCTTAATGATATTACTTCTGCCTATTTAGAGAAGTAGTCAGTCTCGGCCAGGATAAACCGATGTCCTTTAGATGTTGGTATCTATTCCCCACATCTCAAATGGCCAAGATGATGATGTCGGGTGTAGGTTCCCTGGTGCTTGATGAATGAATTTACTATGGATCTGACAAGCATATCATCACTTGGCGTAGTAAGCCGCGTCTGCAAATATTTTTAGACAATAGTAGTCATTCCTCAGAGACGATTTCCCAATTTAGCTCCGGGTTGATGTGCTCCACACATCACGTCATGAGCTTCCTTGAGAGCTTCTTGTGCTTCTTTTCTGGAAAGACAGCAAAGTAAGACTCGATCATGCGATTTCTGGTATAAGGTTTGAGAAATCATATCATAATAGAATCGAAGAGCCTTCCATTTGATGACGACCTCTTCCTTGGAATTTTCGGATAATATCCCATAAAAACATAGTTGATATATGGGAATCACCAATCCCTCGGTTCGAATTCAATTGAAGTTGCACATGCAATCTCTGTAGTTATTTCGTCTGAGCACTCTTCTGTAGGGGATTTAGGGTGATATAAATCATGACCCGCAACGAATATAGTCGTTTCAGCATTTGGTAATAATGCCAATGATGTTTCCAATGAGGCTAAGGAGTCCGCATATGTATTATGGACTCGTGGAATGTATCCAATAAAGAAGCCTTCGAATTCCTGTGCTAGCTCTAGCACCGCGAAGTGGTATGGGACTAAGTCCTCATTGCGAACTTCATATTCTCCTCGGACTTGATTTATGATGAGTTGAGAGTCACCGTAAGCCTCAAGATGTCGAATGTTGAGTTCTTTGGCAAGCTGCATCCCTAATAGCAAAGTGTTATACTCTGCTACATTGTTAGTGCATGACTCGATTAAGGAGAACCCTCTTGGAATCACATGACCATTTGGGGAGACGAGTACCACCCCCACTCTAGAAGTGATTCCTCCGTTAGGGTTTACTCTGGACGCACCATCAAAGAATAGTTTCCACACTTGTATAACTTCTTGAGTTACGCAAGCTTCGGTGACTTTATTAGGTAAGTCTTCATATAACTTGGATGATTCGGATACCGGATGGTCGGCTAAGAAATCTGCTAGAACCTAGCCTTTAACAGCCTTCTGGGGCATAAATTACATGTCATACTATGACAAGAGGATTGCCCATTTCGCTAGACAACAATTTAGAGAAGATGGTTTCGTCATGAGCACTCTCAAAGGATTTACCTTAGAGATGACGTTTGATTGTTTAGCCTACCAAGTAGTGTCGTATCTTTTGGATAGCGAATACCAAGGCGAAACGTATTGGTATTCAGCTCCGATCATCATTTTACTAAGGTAGTAGATCGTTTGTTCATGTCCTTGGTCATTGCTCTGGGCTAAGAAAGCTCCAAGAGAATAATCCATGGTTCTCACATATAACAAGAATGGTTTCCCTAAATATTAGGGCCACAAGAACAGGCGGCTGAGTGAGGTATCGCTTGATCTCCACAAATACCTTTTGGCAATCTTCATCCCAAACGAATGAGACTCCTTTCTTCATTAGCTTGGTGAATGGTTGGCAGCGTCCTGAGATATTTGACATGAATCTTCGAATGTAAGCCAATCTGCCTTGTAAGCCTCGGAGCTCCTTGATGTTTCTTAGAGATCGCATTTCTTGGATGGCACGAACCTTTTCTAGGTTGAGAGAAATCCCTTTTGAGGTGACTATAAATCCCAAGAATTTACCACTAGCTACTCTCAGGAAAGATTTAGTTGGGTTCATCTTTAATTGATGTGCTCGCATGATGTCAAACATCATCTTCAGATCTGCAAGATGATCACCCTTATTTTCGGCTCTTTACTGCAATATCATCCACATAACATTCGATCTTCTTACGTAGATGTTCATGGAAGATTATATTCATTGCATGCTGATAGGTTGCACCGGTGTTCTTTAATCCAAAGGGCATCACAGTGTAGCAATATACTCCCAATGGGATCCTGAAGGCAGTGTGTTTTTCATCTTCGAAGTACATCTTGATTTGTTTATACCCTAAGAATCCGTCCATGAAAGACATCCTCTCATACCCACAAGTATTTTTAACCATGACATCTGTGATGGGAAGTGGAAATTCGTCTTTCGAACATGCAGCATTAAGGTCATGAAAGTCAATACAGATTAGGATCTTTCCATTTTTCTTAGGCACATGAACTATGTTAGCCACCCAGTCAGGGTGTTGTTGCTCTCGTATAAATTCTGAGTCAATAAGATTTTTAGCTTCTGACTCAATTGCTTCCATGATCTCTGGACGGAACTGGCGTTGTTGTTGTTTGACGGGTTTTGCATCCAGATCAATGTTGACACGGTGCATGGTTACTTTTGGATCAAGGCCAAGCATGTCTTCATAGTTCCAAGCAAAGACATCTATATATTCTCGGATAAGAGATATTAATGTCTTTTTTCTCAGATGGTGCTAACCTATCACTTATGAAGATTGGTTTGGGATTGGCTTCATCTCCCATGTTGACCTGAATCAACTTATCTTCAGTGGGTGGCTCATGTTGTTCGAAACGTATGTCCCATATGATATTAAGGCGTTTGATCCAAGGATCGTTAGTTGACTTAATCAACTCTGCATCATCCTCTGCGTCTTGGTCCGGATGACTAGATGAAGTCATGTACACAGACATGTTTTTAAAATATGTTCCGATGCTCACATCGGATTCCCATGATGATGTTCCAGATGAATGGTCTTGCCATAGACAATCATCTGCTTCATTTTCTAAAAGGGGAGGAGTTGAAATATAACCTAACCCTCTTCTAGTTTTATGGTAATAATCAGGAGGTTTTTCTTCTGGAGTGAAAGATTGAATTGGTGCTCGTCTTCCTTTCCCGAAGTTTAAACCTTCCTGTTTACCAAAGTCATAACTCATTCTTCTCATCAGATGGATAGAATTGGGTTTATAATAATGAAATTGTGGGATTACAAGATCTTCATCTGAACTTCCTCGCATGGGTAACTCAGAATTAACTTTACCGAAATAGATTGGCTTTTGACCATTCTTTTTAGACGGGACCATGAAGAGGCTTTTTGTATGTCTTCAATCTCTTCGAATGTGGCGAAGGATGATTTGAGTGGCAAATTAAACGATGCCATGACATACAATGTGTGTCACGGATCCGTACCTACACCTGTACCTATCTCTGTTTTCTCACATTCGGAGGACACATCAGAAAAGTAAGCCAAATTGAAATCTTCATTAATGTACCACTCACCCTCACGTGGTACATCATTATTGTTCTCATTCTGACCTATAACATCGAAATTTAATTTTCATGGACAATCTTCCTCAGGATCGGGCTCGATGTCAGCTTCGTTGCCACTGTCGGTGACCTTGTTTGACTGCTCTTGCTCTTGAGAATCCAGGTAGAAGACCGAATCGGTGTGGAAGTTCTCCACCCCTCTGAAAGGTTACCTCTCAGTAATTAGGGTTCTGACTTCTCCCTCCTCATCGACATATTTCATGACCTGATGAATGGTAGATGGGACAATACGATTCGCATGAATCCATAACCATCCCAACAGTAGATTTTAGGACGTGTCTACATCTATGATGTAGCAAGTGACCTTTGACTTGAGATCTCCAATTTGACATCTGAGTTTGATTTTACCAATGGGTTGTGTGCTATTGGCGTTGAAGCTGAAGATGGTCGTCTGAGTGGAAGTCAATCGATGTAGGGGAATCCTAAGGACTTGCATGACCCTGTAGGGCATGATGTTGAGTGCTGAGCCCGGATCAACCTGTACGTGGCTGATCTCAGAAGAACTGATATACCATATATAGTATAGTGGTCTATCATGCTTGTGCTTGATTTGTATATCTTCCTGAGTGAATGATATGCATGGCAGATTTTGAACCGCTTGCAGGAAATGTACACAAGATTAACCTTTTGTGGCTTCTGGGACTGCAGGAACTTGTGTTATAAAGCTCTCTGTGTCCATTAAAGCTTCAACTAGAACCTCCCTCATGGTCTTGGACAAGCGAAGAAGCTCGTACAGGGTGATCCTTGTAGGGATATTGGCCATTGTGCCATGATATTGAAACGGAAAGGAGTACTTGCTCCTCTAGCCTCTTGTTGAAGAAGATTATTGTAGTGCCTGTTCTTATACTTCTTGAGTATTTTAATCGTACTTTTTTAAGTACGTATTCCCTAATCTAGTGCCTGGGTTAGCAGCTTGATTAGCTGCAAGGACAGTTCTCTCTTCTTCTGAATTTGTAAGAGGGATAAGTTGATCATCATTTTTATTCATAGAGGGGCTAATCATATTGGATGATTTAGCCTTGCCTCTCTTCTTCTTCGTTGATGTACTTGTCCATTACTGATCATCAATCAGGTAAGGATAGATCCACATTATCTCTCCTTTTGGAGTGGTAAGGGGTACTAACCTTTTCTCTTTTTGACCATGAAGGTCAGTAGTTTTTAGGTGAAACTCCCCTTTGGGGATGGGAACGATGCCAGTAGGTGCTGCCATGGGTGGGAAGTCTCCAAACTGGACTGGTATTACATTGGTAGATATGGTCTTTTGCTCTGGTTTTAGCTTGAGTACATTAGCATTGACCAGGTCTTGTCGAATATCCTTGAAGATATAACATCTTCTCGTTAGATGTCCTAGTATTTTGTGATACCGGCAATAGTTAGGGTCATTCACTTTTCCTGCTTATTCGGGTTTCTTCACTTCAGGAAGTTTCAGCTTGTTATTCTTCTGAAGTAGCTAGAAAAGAGTGTCCACATATTCCTCTTTGAAAGAGTACTGTTTGGGTGCTCTCTCTTGATTCGATGCCTTGCCCTGCTTAGCAGGTGGCACTCGAGTATTTGTTTCAGTATCCAAGGTGTCTTTCCCTTTTGATCGAGGAGCATTGCCTTGATTGCATTGCACCGACTGCTTCGGTTTGTTAGCTTCTTCAGCTTGAACTCGGGCAACAATCTCCTTTGCTTGCTCTCCTTGGGAGACCAGTTATTTCCAAGAGTGAAATTTGGCTACCCCCATCTGAGCTAAGAGGTGGGTTAGCAAATTGTGCCGGCATGTTTCCACTAAGGTAGATTGTGTCATACCTAACGGACATCGTAGGGCCATGCTTCGGAATCTTTTGATGAAGGTTTTGATGGACTCTCCCTTCTTCTATTTAGTAGCCAAGAGAACGGGGACCGAGACTTCTGTATCATCCTTGAAGAATCTGGCCAAGAAGAGCCTTTCTAGATCCACCTACTTGTGAATTGATCCAGCCGGAAGCTTCATGAACCATTCGAAGGCCACCCCCTTGAGGCTACGAATGAACAAGTGAGTCAATATAGCATCATTCACTATCACATCCCCAGTCTATAACTTGAAGTAATAGATGTATTGATTTAGTGACCCCATGCCATCATAAGCTTGTAAAGTCAGGGCCTTGAATCTCGGTGGATATGGAGTTGTATCCCATTCCGCGGGATAAGGCCTCACAACTCTGTCCTCATGGAGCTCACTCCTATTAGCAATTGTGTTGAGGCGGGCTTCCAATTCTTCTATTTTGGATGACTGAGGATTCTACTCATTCTCGGCTTCTTTCTCTTCTTTAGAGGATGATTCTATGTGTTGAGTTTCTTACTGAACATTCTCATTCACTCCTTGTTTCCCCTTCGATGTGGACGATCCTCCTTTCTGGGACGATTCCTACCGAGGTTGTGACTCAACTTTTTGGGAATTGGCTCTATCTGTAATGATATGAGCCATCATATCCCAAAGTTGATTAATGACTTCCTGCTATGCATGGAGCATGGCTTGCTACTCATCAATCCTCTTTGAGAGGTCTTCAGAATTTTCTGCCATGTGGATGAAGCACTCATGTCCTATGAAAGAACTTGATGATTGAGACTCCATGATCGCTGAATGTTCATCATCGGTATTGGTTCTTCTTGCTAACCTCCAATAGTTGTTAGGAGGAATGGCTCATGTTCGCGTCCGAGTACGTTGGTAGATTCCTTCAAACTCGTTAGCAATTTCTCTGATGCTCGAAGAACAATCCGTCTCTGATTTATCAGAACTAGGGATCGGCAACTTCCCTCTACCGATCACATTCATAGTGACTCCAGAATACTCGGTCTCTGAAAACTTCTTCTTGTAATGATGTCACCACTTGCTTGGTCAGGCAATATTCGTCAATTGATCGAACACTGACTGCCTAGGCACAAAAGCACAACATTGGCATTCTGAGAGGACCGTAGAAATAAGTCGATCACATTAACATGAGTGAGTGGCTTGTTGCATTGGTCTTTCTCTTGATAAAAGCTCCCTTAAATCGGAGACTTAGGCAGAATCTCTCACTGAGAGTGAGGTTAGAGCTGGAACCCACTGTCCATCAGTAGAAGTGACTGGTTCTTAGGAAACATAAATCTTAAATCCATGTTGATCTTTTCTAACATGACGAATCACATCATATCCTAAAGAAAGAACATGAGGGTTGTGTTTAGTTTGAGTAACGCAGGATCAAGGTCTGCGTTTTGCTGATGAAACATGCCCTTGAGGGTTGCATTCTGGTGGGTCTATGCAATCTAGTGACTTGCATTTGGATTCTGGAACGCTCTCCTGAGAACTACATTCAGGCTGATTAACGCGGTATGGAGACCTATGTTTTGGTTCTGGAACTCACTCTTGAGAGTTGCATTTTGTTTGGGAAATGCGTTCCTGAGGACTGTGTTTTGATTTTAGAATTCTCCCTTCAAGGTTGCATTTAGTTAGATCACGCGGTGCTCATACTTGGGCTCATCAACATAAGACTTGCATTCTGAAGCAAAAACACAGAGCTCTTGCTAAGGCTCACAAATGCGGAGTTTGTGTTGATCAAGAGATCAACTATCTCAGAGATAAGCTCATCGCAAAAATCTTCTCCTTCATCAAGCGACATTTTTCTTAGCCTGTTTTAAGGTTTTTGCAACGATGTCAGCTGTGTTGATCGAGTTTACTACCGCAATGGGCCTTTTGTGCCTCGTTACCCATTGATTTAGTATGGGTGCAGAATCTTTGACTCGATTAACGAGTCGCTTCGAACCTGAGCCTGCTACTTCAGAGGAGGGGCTGTCTGAGCCATCTAGGCCAAAGGAAATGCCTTCCTCTAGTGATTCAGCAACAATTGGAGTTTTGGTTTCCTTGGAGACTTTGCGGATCTTGCGCATAGCCTTAGGGCTAAGGGATCCGGAAAAAAGGGCTTCCTCATACTTGGCTTGATCAAACTCTACCACGAGAGTTTTGATGGTTATTCCAGCAAGGTTTACGTCAGATTACACACCACTTCTTCATCAGTGAAGCCAGTCCCAGCGGAGTCCTCATCTTTTGTATGTTAGGAAAATTAAAGAAGAAAATTGTTAAAATTTGTATTATTTTCTGTAACATATTTAGAAAAGAATGAATTATAATTCTCTCGATGCAATATTTCTCTAATAAGAAAAAAAATTATAATTCTTCTTAATCGGTTTCTCGAATTATAAAAGAGACAAGGGATTGACGGAGACCCTTCCCTTTGTTTAATCTGGGTTCTTCTCGGTGTCTATGGGAGCTTAGATCCTTTATCCCGTTGATGATCCGAACGGTTCACCTCATGGAACATGGTATCTTCCTCTTAAATTATCATTGAGGAGAACTTGCGTGGCATTGTGGAACTCTTAACGAGTTAATAACTCAGAGCAAGTTGCAAACTCTATAAAAGAGTTGAATTGATTTAACCGAAAATCGATTTATAGCCAAGATCTAAGCTCCATAACCTTTGTTGTTGAAGGACGCTGCAAGATCTCCAAGAACACAAATGTCGATGTCCCTTTATGTGATATTTTTGATGCAAAAAGTCGATCCTTAACTCTGTTGAGTTTTGAGGTATTTATAGGGGATTAAGGGGTGTAACCGACCCCTTAATCTTCATAAAATTTTTATAGTGAGTGGCCAACTACAATCATCCTAATTTAAACATAAATAATTATTACTTTAGTTTCTAATTTGATACGCGTAATTATGGAATAAATCTCCAGCAAAAAAATATGAATTGAGATTGTATTATGTTGTAGGTAAATAAATAAATATTATTAGAGCTTCTCTTCATGTTAAATTTAAAAGTAACAATTTAAATTATTAAGCACCTAATATTAGCTCATGTGAGAAATTTTAATAATCTATGGTCTATATGCGTATATAATCAATCAATTAAACGTATTAAAATTATGATGACCATTGTCAAAATTACATGGTGGCTTCACAATAAATATAATTAAAAAAAATAGTACATTAAAGTCAAAATCTTTTTAACCACTATATAGATTGTCTAAATTTTTTTGCATATATAAACTATACTACAAAGGAATAGTGATGTGCACACATAACTATGGTCTAATAATCTTAAGAACGGTTACAAAATTTTAATTTTCTAGGGGTTATTAGTAATTTTGTATATTCATTTTAATGTATATAGGTTAGAAATTCTCATAGTGTTTTTTTGTAAATTATAAATTATAGGGGATTTTTTTAAATTTTTAAACTTATAGTCTTTTTTATAGATTGTAAATTGTTTATAGACTATTTATAATTCTTATACTTTCAATTTACTAATGAATTTGAAATTCTCAGGGTGTTTTTTTATAAATTTTGAATTTTAAAGGTTTGTTTGTAATTTTTAAAACTTTAATGTGATTTCAATAAATTATAAATTATGTAGGAGATATTTATAATTCTTATATTTTCAATGTTCTGTTAAGTTGAAAATTATCAGGATTTTTATAAATTTTATAATTTTGAGGGTTTTATTTTACAATTTATAAAAAGTTTAGAGTGTGTATTGTATATTTCATAAATTTTTGGGGGTTGTTTATGTTATTTGTAGGTTTTTAGTGTGTTTATAGGTTTAAAATTTTTGAGGTGTTTTTTATAAATTTTGAATTTTTAGGGGTGTTTTTATAATTTTAAAACTTATAAGATATTTTCTTCGAAGTCAAAAAACTTTTAGTTTCTAGCTAGTATATATTTTTTAAATTTCTAACTGAATTGAAATAAGTAAAAGTTAAAAATTTTAAGATGCTTTAATAAATTTTTTTAATTTGTAGAGCCATTTTTTCAATTTAAAAAACTTAGAGAATATTTTTTACAAAGTCTAAAAACTTTTAGGTGTTGGCTAGTATATGTTTTTTAGACTTCTCTATAAAATAGAATAAGTAAATGATTTGTAATATATGAAACGTATCTCTTTTATCCAATAACATGTTAAGTCTCATTATGAATTGAATAAATCATTTAGTTACCAATTTAAAGAAGATGTGATAATTAGAATAAATTAGCATGACATTATAATATTCAAAAAAACTTAGGGTAATATTGACCATAGAAAGATTTTTCAAACTCGTACTTTTAAAGGGAGTATGACACACACACACACACACACACACACACATATATATGTATACACACAAACACACACACACACACATATACACATATAGATATATATGTATATGTATACATATACGTGTGTATATGCATATATACATATAGAGTAAAGTTCTTGTAAACTTACATGGATATGAGCACTTGTCCACCAAACGTTTGTATACATATACGTTTGTATAAAATTTACATTACCAAAATTGTTAAACTTTTAATTCAACAGTTATCGAACAATATTGAAATCATAAATTATACCCAAACAATTTTTTTATCGAATCTACAAATTAATTTGAATTTTTTAATTTTAATATAATTGGAAATTTTTATTTTACTATTTTTCAAATTTAATTTGGATTATATTACTTTTTTAGATAGATAGAAAATATATTTTTGATTATTTATAATATTTTTATAACAAAAATAATCTCAAATGTTTCACAATAAATATATTTTTGGTTTCTTAAAATATTAGAGCAATTAAATTATATTTTTTACAACATCTTTTTGGGTTTTTAAATTATTATCACAATTAAAAAATATTTTTGAAAACTATTTTTGATTTTTAAAATATTACATCAATTATCATTTTCTATTTTTAAAATAATACAATATTTTAAAAGTTTCAAAATATATTTTCAAAAATAATGGTAAATTTTTTTAAATTACACATTACCAAATTGATCTTACTAAATACTACTTACTGATTTCAATAACCAAATCTTACTTTAATTTAGCGTCCTAATTTAGACCGTATTCGTGATTTTTTAAATTATTTCAAATCGTTATGATTCAAAATATTTCTAAAATAATGCCAATAGAGAAGTAAATTTCAAATTCCCAAAAATTTTTAAAAATTTAATTCATATTTTTTTACTTTTTTCATAATATTAAATTTATATGTTATCTACCACATAATTTTTTTACTTAACTTACAAATTACAATTTTTAATTTTTAGTTATTTAAAGTATTTCTTTATATAAAATAATCATAAATTTTAAATTGTTAATTAAAATATATTACATTCCAAATTTGAAAGATTAATTAATGTTTTTATTTTTCATTTTTGTATAGTTTAGAAAATTTAATTTGCATGTTCTAAATATTTCTAAAATTGAAATTTTTTCCCAAATAGTTTAAAAATAGAAATTTTGTCAACAAATTTTGAATTCATGATTTTAATCAGTGATTTTGTATTAACAACTTTTAAATTAAATAATACCAAAAGTTTAGTATGTTTTAAATAACCAAATCTTACTTTAATTTAACTACCTAATTTACTTTGTGTTCAAAACTTTTCGAATCATTTCAAATTATTTTAATTTCATAGTATTTTTAAAGTAATACCAAAATTTTATTAAATTTCAAATTACCAAATTGATCTTACTAAATACAAACTGACATTTTAAACTATCAGATCTTACTTTAATTTAATTAGCTAAATTAGATAGTGCTCACAATTTTTCAAATTAAGTGAAATTAATATACTTCAAAATATGTCTGAAATAATACCAAAATTTGTATATATTTTAGATTACCAAAATATAAAATTTTAATCCAACGGTTGTTAAATAACACTAAAATTATAATTTTTGCCCAAATAACTTTTTTAATCTAATTTACAAATTACAATTTGATTTGTTTTAGTTTTAAATAATTAGGAATTTTTATTTTGGAAAATTATGTCTAGGCCCCAAAATGGAGACCTTGAAGTGGCCCAGCCACACCAATTAATCCCCTTGGGATTAAACCCTAAAATGGTGTTTGTTGTGTGGTCCAGCCCCTTTAGCCCTTCTTTATACATACACACTACGTATTTTGACAAAACTCCCATAAATGCCCTCTTCTCACAGGAAATCGGCTACAAGGCATTAAATGATCTCTGATCTCTCCCATCGCTGTTATAAGGCGAGGAGATGACAAAAAGCGGGAGAAAAAAAGGCGGGTTCCCTCCATTACTGCTCCGCTTCTCCATCATGGATAATAAATTGTCTAATTTTAACTCTCACTCTCCTATTTATGAAGTTAAGGTTTTTTTCTTTAACTTTCAACAACCCTTATGAGCTTTAAATCCCCTCAATTACCCCTCATAACTGTCTCCATAACTCTCAACCATCCCAATGGCCGCCAATGACTTGATTTGTATGGTGTCTTTAGGCAAGAAGGCCATATTCTTGAAGCTAGGCTCGACAACAAGGTTTTATGAACTTAAATTTGATGTGGCTGAAAGACTGAATGTACCTGAAGAAACTTTATCCTTAATATATAAATCTGAGAGGTACCCCAACCAGAGTTTTTCAGTTGATAATGAAGATGACTTAAAGTGCATGTTGGAGTACAATCGAAATGTTGGTTGTGCGGAGATTCACATGCAAGCTATTGTTAATACTGCTGATAATATAAGGTGTTCTAGTTCTAAAAAATGAAAGTTATTAGTGAAATATAAGTAATTAACGAACTCTTTATAACATTAGACTTTGTGTGATGTGAGCACAGCCATTTCAGGTTTTAAGGTTCTGTTGGAACAATTTAAGTGTTTTTTCCCTTCATCTTTCCAAAACCCCTTATGCGCTTTAAATCCCATCAATTTCACCTCATAATTGTCCGCATAACTGTCAACAACCCCCAACAGCCACCAAATACTTAATGTGCACGGTGTCCTTGGGTGTTAATGCTATATTCTTCCTCTTTGAAGTGCATGTAGGATCACAATATTTACACTTGTTGTACGAATATTCAAATGCAAGTTTTTGATAACATGGAGTGTCCTACTTCTTAAAGAAAGCACAAAGTTATCACTGATTTATATGTTACTAATGAACTCTGGAAAAAACTGGGGTTGTGTAATGTAAAAATTGTTATTTCAGGTTTCGATGCGCAATCGAAAAACATAGTTGTCATCTTTGATGGTTATAGTTAACTCTTCATCTTTCATGTTAAGTTTCAACGAGATATGTTATCCTTCATATGAACATGTTAACTTTCATGTGTTCATGTTAACTTTCGTCGTAACGAGTTAACTATACATTGTCTGTTAATTTCCACTGCTCTTTTTTAATTTTCATGTTAACTTTCGTCGTAACGAGTTAACTATACATTGTCTGTTAATTTCCACTGCTCTTTTTTAATTTATATAGAAAATGGTTAATTTAAAATATCAATATACATTGTCTGTTAATTTCCACTGCTCTTTTTTAATTTATATAGAAAATGGTTAATTTAAAATATCAAAAGACAATGTTATATTATAATGTATAGGATATCTCACTGGTTGATTAATTTGTGTAGCAGTGATGCCTCTTTGAATGAAGAATATTGTCATCCTCCTCCTCGAGGAACTGCTTCCAATTCAGAGAGAATCCAAAATGATTGCCCGTCTGGTGAGATTGTAATGAGAGCTGATGATATTCTCAATAACACTTTGAGCATTCCCCAATGGTGACACACATCATTAACTAAAAAGGGCCAACAATTTGAAACTATAAATGATTTGAGACTAGCTTTGTAATACTATTCTATGGCGAAAAAGTTTGACTATGAATTTGTAAAGAATTAACCTAAACGTATCCGAGTTATTTATCGATATAAGGAGACATATGGATGCCCTTGGATGCTGTTTGTATCTCTTGTTAAAAATGAAAAAAGAATTGAAATCAAAAAGTTTGTGAATGAACACAGTTACGAACAACATACTAACTTGTCAGGCCAATCACGGGCATCTCGCAGATTCATAGCAGCCCAATTGCGACCTGTCTTAAAGGTTTGACCTGAAATCCACCCAAAAGATGTGCAAAAGGACTTCCTCACTCGATATGGATTGAGACTTGAATACAATAAGATATGGTGGGGCAAAGAAAGAGTACAAGAGGCTATGTACAGTGATAGTTATGAGGCTTACGATCAATTAAGATGGTAAATTTTACAGTTATCTGTTTATATATTTCCCTTATGTTCCATTGTATTATATGAATTTGAAATGTGGTCTCATTGTGATACAGGTATGAGCAAAAGGTGAAGGAAACGAATCCAGGAAGCTACATTTGCATTGACCAGAATGAAGGAAGGTTTAGAAGACTATTTATATGTTATGCTTCTTGCATCGTTGGTTTCTTAAATGGGTATAGACCTCTATTATTTTTGGATGGGACCTTTTTGAAAGACAGGTACAAAAGCATGCTCCTGAGCGCAATAGCATATGACAGAGACCAAGAGATATTTCCACTTGCGTATTGCATATGTGACCAGAAGAATGTTGATCATTGGAGATGGTTCCTTCAAGACCTATGGTCCATACTGTATGAAAGGCCAAACCCATACAACCCTCCACATCAATTGGTTATTATTTTCGATGCCGACAAGGGGATCCGAGAAGCGGTGAAAGAATATTTCCTTGAAGCAATTCACTCAAGATGTGTTCTGCACCTGGTTGAAAATTTTAGATCAAAACTAAAGGCTTTGGGGATGAAGGAAAAGGACACATAAGTTTTAGGGAATTTGCTCCAATCAGCTGTTGCGGAATGGAATGACTACATGAAGGATATATATGAGATGTCTCTAGCTGCTTATGAGATTGCAATTAACTACTCGACAGAGCATTGGGCAAATGCATTCTTCCCTGGCATTAGGTACTGCACTCAATCATTTTAAGTGACTTTTCCCTTCTGTAGGTTAACTATCGCTGATATATGTTAACTATTTGGCTTGTATGTGAATATTCCCTTCTGTAGGTTAACTATCGCTGATATATGTTAGCGTTTACCAATATATGTTAACTTTTATGTGGTTATGTTAACTTTTCCTACTAAAGGTTAAGTTTTGTGGCTACGTGTTAATCTTATTATATATTTGGTGCTGACCATACTTTTTATTATCTTGATGTTTACAGATATGGTCATGTAACTGTTAGACCCTAGAGGGGGGGTGATTAGGGTCTTATGCTAATCTAATCTGATTAAATACCAATTAAAATTAATTAATGAGTTATCCTAGCAAGTATGAAATATAACAAGATATGTAAACTAGGATAAGCAATATGAACAACAAGATATATCCTAATAATGAGATATAGGCAATGTATATGCAAGGATATATAAACAACACAAGGGTAGATAATCTAAACAAGATAGTGGATGATATAGTAATGAGCAATGCACAATGGCGATATAAGATATGAACATAAATGAAAATGAACGCCAAAGCACACTCAAACACAATCAAGTGATCACGGAGTTCGGACCTCTGTCCTACGTCTCCGCTCCCCACTCCCGGGGAGAAATCCACTATCAACCGGGTTTTCTACGTTCACCCGAATAACGTTTACACCTCACAGTATCGGTTTTCAACGCTCACCGATCAACGTCACTCCTCACACTCGGTTTCTAGCTCACCGAAAACCTCACTACACACTCGGTTTCTAGCTCACCGAAAACCTTACAACACTCACAATGTAACAAATATAAATTTGTTCTCTACGATAGATGAGAACACAATGAAAGCACAACTCAAAGTTACAATCTCTCACCACCCAACTATACTATGTATGTAAATACTAAAAGCTCAATGTGGGTGTGTGTAACAATGAGTAAAATGAAATCTAACTCAAATAGCAAACTAGCAATAATTAATATATGATAAATCATAATGAAATTGCTAGAGAAAAGAGTTAGAAAAACTTCTCTATGAACACAAAGAAGAGGATGAAGAGGATTGAGAATGAATCCCTCAATCTGCAGTGAAAACTTCCTCCTTTGTAAACAGAAACCCAAACTCAAAACAAACAGTAAAACCCTAAACCCTTGCTTAAACTTTTCTTTTCTTTTAAAACATTTCTTAGTTAGCTTGAGAGTTGAAGACAATGGGGTATTTATACCCTCTCACAACTCAGCCAAAAATCCCAAGCAGAAAGACAAAACAGCCCCCAGCAACGGTCAAAAAACTAGCCGTTGGAAGCTGAAGGAACACTCGTCGGTCGACCGGAAAATTCGTCGGTCGACCGAAAATTTTCATCGGTCGACCGGACCGGTCGACCGACAAGCTTCTGTCGCCCAGTGAACTTTTGACCTCAGGTTCGGTCGACCGGTGCGGTCGACCGAAAACAGATATGACAGGTCTGAAAAATTATTTATCTGATTTTAAAACGCTATTTAAAAATATCAAATAAATTCCAAAAAATGTAAAACTTTGGAAAATCATTGTAAACATGTAAATGAACATGTTACAAAAAGAATTTTCCAAATTACATTTCCCATTTGTGAAAAATCATCATTTTGCAAAATAGTCCAAAACACGAAAAAGTAAACATGTGAATTTTGATATTTTGGCTAAACCAACATTTGAAACTTTACAAAATGATTTTATAGACTTGAAGAAAGATGTAAACTATTGTTATGAAGTCTATAAACAATGAATGTAGTATTTTATCAAAATACACATATAATGCACTAAAACATGATTTCATTTAACTAACTAAAATTGATATTGATGAAATCATATATATGCATATGAGTATGAAACAAAAATATGTTTTCTAATTATATTCAATTGTTTCATAGTAAAACTTGAAAACTATCAAACCAAAACATATATGTATATATATAACTATATATATACAAAAACCAAAACGTGTATGTGTGTATATGATTGAGCTTAAAGTACTAACACACATAATATAAATTCCTAAACTAAATTACCCAAGCAATGATCTTGATCTTCAATAAGCTTGACTTGGTAATCTCGCGGATGAAGCTTGAACTTGGATCTTGAACTTTGAATAGCAAGGCTTCACCGACATTCCGCCAACCTCCTTTGGATATGATCGTTGAAGCTCTATTCCATCCATCCTCCAACAACGTTGTTTGTCTACAAAACATAGGAATGCACAAACACTAGACAAACAACATTAGTAATAAATTGTTTGTTAAACATCATCAAAACAAGAAGGCCAACAATCTCCCCCTTTTTGATGATGACAAACAATTTACAAAAAGGAATATATGCATGAAGGAAATGAACATATACAAGATAATAACTCACATGCATATAAACAAACAAGATAGATATACTCACAATATTTCTCCCCCTTTGACAACATCAAAAAGGGGACAAAAGAATTAAGAGAGCGAAAGCTCCCCCTATCAATAAGCATAGGTGAGTACAAAGCATAAGAAGATATAGGGATTGCTCCCCCTATCAAAATGCCATATAGAATATAAGCAATGAAGATCATGGCAAACATATGTGAGCAAGCATAGATGGAAGATATGCTAGATATCACTCACATACAAACAAGATAATGAGAACACGTATAAATAGTGTCTCATTAACACAAAAAAAATATAAAAACCATATAAAAGAATAGATTTATGAAATCAAAAGAAGAGGAACATGAGAATCATGCAAAAAGTTTTCAAATGAAAACAAATCAACCAATGAAATCATAAATCAAAGTTTAAATCCAAAACCGATGTTTGATCAATCAAGAAATTTGATCAAACCACATATGGAATACATTATAAGGCACGAATAGATGATCCATAAGCACAAACACATAAATATCATCATATAAGTGAAGTATAATGAATTCAAAGCAACCGATCAAAACAAAATCTCTAACAAAAGAATTTTAAAAGAGGCAACAATATATCAAGCTCTTAAGCTTGTTCCAACCCATATAATCATTCTAGCATCCGGTAAACATGATTTGAGAATAAACACCCAATAAATCCGGAGGGTTATATAAGTGCAAACCTCTTATCAAAGCAAAAACCAATAATCATGAAAACAAAAGAATTTAACCAACAAAAGGAATTGTTTTCATAAAAGTTTAAAATACATTTTTCAAAACCAAGAAAAAGAAAATAAAAACTTCTAAAGTTCTTGGTTTAAAAAATTAAATTTATTTTGGTACCCAAGAACTCTTGGTACCAAAAGATTTAGGGACATGACCCCTATCATTCAAGCTCAAAGCCCTAGGGTTATGAACCCTCTTAGGCGCATGTGGTGCACGAACACGGTCATAACAAAAATTACTCAAATGACCCTTCCGATTGCAATAAGTACAATGGAAAGGAAGCATTTGCTTATGTTGACCAAACGGTTGTGCACGGGAAACTTTAGAAACATTTGCAAACATGGATGGTCTTTTAAAATTGTTTTGCAAATGTGAAACTCTCTTTAAATCAAAACAAAATTTGGCCAAATGACCAAATCTACCACAATGATCACATCTATACACATGAGCATGCTTGTGATGAACTTTATGAGTGTGTGCATGTACATGTGTGTGTGATGAAGAAGCCTTATGAGATGCACAAGAAGCATTGATATTACTATCTTTAGATTTTTGTGCATCATAGCAAAATTTAGATAAATGGCCTTTACGACCACAAATAGAGCACTTATAAATTTTGCTATACATGTGTGCATGATGTGTGATATGTTTAGGTGTAGTAGCATGAGACTTAGCACACATGTTCATAAGCTTATCATGGTTTACCATACATGTTTTTAAGGTTGAATCTAAACAAGATATGCGATGTTTAACTTGACTCAACTCAACATTTTGCATACATGTATAGGAAATAGAAGTAGATGAAACATTATCATTTCTAAAAGAATTAAACTCATTTCTAATAGTTTCTACTTCTATCATGGCATCATTATTAGCATGAGTTAAGCTAGATATAGATGAAGTCAATTTTTCATTTTCCAATTTTAACATATCATTAATTTCTTTAAGAGCAACATTTTCTTGAGAAATAATATCAAAATTGGAAACTAGCTTATCATGATTGGATTTTAAACCAACATGCTTGCTTTTAAGATCAATAAAATTATTTTGCAATTTAGTGTAGGCATGCGATAATTTCTCATATGCACAAGCGAGTTCATCAATAGATAAATCATTATCGGAATCGGAATCGCTTACTACACAAGAGTTATCCTCTTGTGGCCGTGTGCATGATGCTCCACATGAACTTGAAGAAGAATCCTCCAAAGCTTGTCGGATTGCCTCCAAGCCTCCTTGATGTGCTTCAATAAATTTCCAAAGTTTGTAAGCACTATCAAAATGAACAAATTTGTTAGAAAAGGATGAGTCAAAAGCATTAAGCAAAAATTCTAACAAAAGCTTGTTCATTGAAAACATTTTCTTATCATGATCGCTCCACTTGGATTTCTCCAATGTAGGCACAATGTAAGCACAATCAATAATTTTCCATAAGTCGATATTTCTAGATTCAATAAATAGTTTAAATCTAGAAGCCCATTGAGCATAGGGAAAATTAATGAATTTAGGAGCAACATTTGATTCATAGCCTAAACGAAATACATTTATATTCATGATATATATATGAAAATATGCAAGCAAGACAAAAGTAATCATAACTAGATTAGCACAAATAAGATAACTTGGATCTTTAACTCAAGGCGGTTAGACCTTTAAATCAAAGAGCACCAAGCTCTGATACCAATTGTTAGACCCTAGAGGGGGGGTGATTAGGGTCTTATGCTAATCTAATCCGATTAAATACCAAATAAAATTAATTAACAAGTTATCCTAACAAGTATGAAATACCTTTTTAAACACACTTAAACCAAACTAAAACCCTTTAAAAACTTTATTAAACTTGATTAAAAAAACTCTCTTGGTTGGTTTGAAAAGACATCAGCAATGGGGTATATATACCCTCTCAAAACTCAGCAAAAACACCCAAAACAAAAGACAGAAAAGCCCCAGACAGATCAGCTCAGAAATAGCCGTTAGGAGCCAACGGCTCTTTTGTCGGTCGACCGGAAATTCTGTCGGTCGACCGATTTGAGCTCTCGGTCGACCGGACCGGTCGACCGATGACTCTCTGGAAAAATACTGACGAATGGTCAATTGACCGGTCGACCGTACCGGTCGACCGAAAACTGACATCCCAGAAAAACAAAGCTGATTTTAAAACACTGTTTAAAAATATCAAATAAATTCCAAAAAATGTAAAACTTTGGGGAATGATTGTAGACATGATAATAAACATGCTACAATGACTGGTTATCAAAAAGGACTTCCCAAATGAAAAATATCATCATTTTACAAACTAGTCCAAAACATGAAAATATGAGATACTTGAATTTTGATGTTTTGACATAAACCAACTTTTGAAACTTTGTGAAATGTTTTTGTAGACTTAGTAAAACATGTATAAACTGATATTGAAGTCTACAAACTAAGAATACAATATTTTCACAAATACAATAGAAAATGAAACCTATGAGTATGTATATGAAAATATATTTGTTTCATATCTATGTAGATAAACCAAATCACAATAATAAATATGAAACATGTAATTTCATATTTATAGACATGAAAACCAAAACTTGTGTTGTATATATATGTGATTACATATATATACAAGGAAACTAATAAAATGTGTGTGTATAGATAATTGAGCTTAGAGTATATAACACACATAATATAAATCCTAAACTAAATTACCCAAGCTAGATCTTGATCTTCAATAAGCTCTTCTAGGTAATCTCTCGGATGAAGCTTTAACTTGGATCTTGAACTTTGAATAGCAAGGCTTCACCGTCATTCCGCCAACCTCCTTTGGATATGATCGTTGAAGCTCTATTCCATCCATCCTCCAACTACGTTGTTTGTCTACAAAACATAGGAATGCACAAACACTAGACAAACAACATTAGTAATAAATTGTTTGTTAAACATCATCAAAACAAGAAGGCCAACAGTAACCTCTAATATTGCAGAATCCTTTAATAGCTGGATATGTGATGCTCGATTGTCTCGTATCTTGCAAATGGTGGAGCATATCCACAGACAAATTATGACTCGCATGAACAATAGACACATAATGACTGATAAGTGGACAAGCTATATTTATCCTAAAGCTGAGGAGATTGTTAGAGAACATATAGAAAAGGGATCTACTTTAGAGATTAAGCAATGTAGAGGTGATATATTCGAAGTGCAAGCACATAGAACCACTCACGTTGATTTGGCGAAGAGGACATGCACTTGCCGTGCTTGGGACGTAACTCATATTCCTTTTGTGCATGCTTGTACAGTCATCATTTATATGAAAAGAGAGGTATATCAATATTATGACTGGTTCATGTTTGTAGAAGCATTTAAGAAGAGCTACGATGAAATATTATATCACATACCAGATTATAAGAAGCAAAGTGTGCCCAGGGATGAAATCCAGATTTTGCCACCAATTACCATGAAGAGGAGGGGAAGAAATAGAAAAAGACGCATAAACAACAGAACCATCTTGAAACATCTTGTCAAATATGATCGATGCAAAGCTGAGGGGAACAACCGAGCAACTTGCAACCAGCCCATCGGTGATTAGTATGTTATGCTTCTTATAACAGGAATGGCGCTAGAGAAATATAAGTTGTATTTAAGTTTACATTATATATCGTGGGACAGTTGTAATCTGCTGCAAGGTAGCAAGATGTTTTGAATTTTGTACTTTAACATGTTAACATATAACTAAATCTGTACTACTACTAGTTTTAGCTTAAGTGGATACCCTTTAGACCTAAAGGTTGAGTTTAAATGATTGCTGATTCTTAAATCTAGGTGACTGCTCAACGGCTAGTCGATTAACTATTCCAACAGACATATTCTAATGGCTAGTTATTAGTTCCAATATGCAATATATAATGTTATGCAAAGCCCAGGTAAAACCTTATCTCTTGTTCCTACCATCCCTTAAAAACTCATTTCGAGATTGTGAGATGAAGACTGAGGAGGGCTCTCAAGCACTAGAAGAGGTATGTTGTTTCTGCAAAATTCCAACCCCCCTCAAGCAGTGCAAAAAAGGGCTCTCAAGCACTAGAAGAGGTATGTTGTTTCTGCAAAATTCCAACCCCCCTCAAGCAGTGCAAAAATAGGATCAACAAAGGTAGTATGTTGTTTCTGCAAAATTCCAACCCCCCTCAAGCAGTGCAAAAATAGGATCAACAAAGGTAGATACTACTGGGGATGTACAAAGTTCCCAAATAAGCAATACAAGTTTTTTGTTTGGGCTCACAATGCTAATGTAATGAAGGAGAACATAGCCGTTCACCAAGAATTACCTGTTGAAGATGAGATAGCAGCCAAAACAAAATAGTTGAAGAAAGCATTGAAGCAATCGAATTGTAAAGTTGAAAAATGGAAAACTTGTTCGTTCTTTCTATGTTGCTTCTGTGTGGTTCTAATTTGCTTAAACATTGTGATATGCAAGTTGAAAATGAACTGAAACATGTGCAATTCATAATATTTACACTGTGGTATGAAAATTAAAGCTTGTTTTTTGAAAGTTTATTGAAGATCAACTTGTAAACTTTTACTGAAAGTGGTTAACTTTCAGTGCTATTTGATCTAATCCAAAGTGGTTAGATTTTAGGTTGCCTTGGTTAATTTTACTCAAATTGGTTAACTTTCAGTGCATCGTGTTAACTTTTGCTGAGTCTAGTTAACTTTAGCTGAGACTGGTTAACTTCTGCTGAAACTGGTTAACTTTCAGCAACATATGTTAATCTATGCCGAAATAGGTTAACTTTCAACATTTACATGTTATTTAGCCGTTGGCAGCAGAAATACCTTAACAAAAAGTTTCAAACTTTCGTCCATTGAAGACTGTTCAATTAATATACAATCACAATGTTATGCTCCCATCGTCAACCAGCTTCAATTCCTACATTTACACCCATCCTGTGCTGTAAAACTGCAACACGGAGATACAAATAACAGTTTTGTTAAATATATGATGCTGGATGTGGTAAAAAAGATAATTAGTGATATACTAACATTCCTGACTATTGCTCGCAAGGGACAGCTTCATATCTGAACTTCCTCCAAACATTATCGGGATCAAAACCAGACATCATATGATTCATGAAACCAATTACTTTATTAACTGGTTCGAGCCATGCATCGTGGGTAGCTGAGCTGTAATGCTTAATAATGTCCTCATCCAACCTGACTTCAGCAACATGCTAATGGTCCTGACGCACAAGCTGGATAAGGAGTATATTCTTCCTCGTAGCAACATGCTTTTGTATAAATAAAGTAAAGATATGTGGGAAATCAGGAGTGTTTGCATAAAGGGTGTGCTGTATTGCTAAGAATATAATGTTATGCCAGGAGTAAACAACTGCTAAAGAAACTTAGTAGCAGAAAATTAACAGCTTACGTAGAAAAAGACTGATACAACCCTATAATTATGGCTCATTGGAGCAATTTCTAGCCTATCTAGCCATGTGTTAATTCTATCGATCAAAGCTTCCATGACCTGTAAATATACCATACATAAGATACACATTAAATTGCGCTATAGCACAACACTTGTAAAAGACAGAAATGCATATAGTGAGGCAATTAAACTTGCATGGTCATCAATACGTCCTCCTTGTAGTAGATTGAGAAGCTCCAAAGAATCGATGCAACTGTTTGACGTATTAACAACAATACATGACCTGATATATGACAGAAAGATACAAACATTAACAGTTGTTATCGATACGTGCACATGTAACAGCAGGATATCCATGCAAAGGTTAACATAAATTAAAATAACATATAACAGTGAACATAAATGGCCAGAAGTTAACTTGCATGGTCAAAAGTTTACATGTAAAATCATCAATAACATTATCGAACTAGCAAAGTTTAACATAGATGGCAAAAGTTAACATATATTCTAGAAACGTTAACATATAACAGTGAACAATAACATGGTCTAGCAAAGGTTAACATAAATGGGCATAAGTTAACATAATTCTATCATCATTAGTTCACATGAATTAAACTTACTGGTGAGCTTTCTGATTGTAGAACTCTGAGACCTATCTGTTCTCCTCTAGTGTGAGCTTTGTCGCTACATAGTGGGGTATTCTAAAGTTATGAACAAAGGTTCCTTCACTATCAACCAAGCGTATGCTAAAATCATCAACAACAGGAATACCCTCGTTCAGCAACTTCATCAGAGCCTCCTCCATCTTCTTGATTTTCCTATTCTTTTGAAAATCCCAAGTGCATTCACCATGCTTGCAGTAGTACCTAATTTTTTTCCTATCATCCTCCTTGTGGTGTGAAATTGTAATTATATCTGGATGAGCTACCTTCTTCTTTTCTTCAGTGAAAGGTGTTCTGACAGCTGAGAACGCATCCTAATTCTGGTACTTAGTCCCCTTGTCCCCTTGGAAACAACTTTCTTCAATATCTTTTGATAAACTTATAGCAAGTCTTTCTCCTCCACTCTCATCTCCACCACTTTCTCTGCACTTCTCATCTCTTCTTCCTTCTCTTTCTCATCCACTCTCATCTCGACCACTTCTCTACACTTCTCTTCTCTTCTTCCTTCTCTTCCTTAATCATGTCCTGCTCTATCTCTTCCTCTTTCTCATCTACTTTCATCTCCTGCTCACTATCTTCCTCTTCAAAGTACTCCTCTCTATCTTCCTCATTCTCATCTATATCTGTATCTTCCTCTTTCTTCTCCTGCTCTTTATCTTCCTCAAACAGCTCCTCCTCTCTATCTTCTTCTTTCTTGTCCTCCTCTTTATCTTCCTCTTTCTGCTCCAGCCCTCTCTCTTCCATATCTTCCTCTTTATCTTCCCCTCCCTTCTCTTCATCCTCGTCTTGGTCAACTTTATCTACTGTTTGGGGAGAAAATTGGTTTCTTCATTGAGGTACTCATTACAACTTCAGTTGTTACAATGAAAATACAAAAAGATAGTCTTTTTATAAGACTTTTACGCAATAAAAATATAATTCTCGTCAAACAGCGTAGAGATCGTTTATCAGTCTTCTGCTTACGTGGGATCTTGGCCTGTGACGGGGACGTTGATATCCGTAGACCACCAAACGATCAGATCAGATCTGGAGCTTCATCGATTCGTGAAGGAATCAAGAAGCCGAAGCACTTATCTCGGCAACAGCGAGATAATTGCTCTTCTTAAGATCACCGCAATGGGGTAATCTTAAGGGACGAACCGGGCTGCAGATATGACAAACTCCTCTTCTTTATGCTGAAGAACCCGCTAAAGTCTCCTCCTCCTCCTCTCTGAAATTCGTGGCTCTTCAGTCCTCAATCCGGTAGGGCTTTGCTAACACTCGAGAATTCCATATCTTAAAAAATAAAGGCCCTGATGCTGTATTTATAGGCTTCAGGAGCCATGTGTTCGGATAAAAATGGTTGATTCCCTCTTATCTTTAGTTGAAACTACTTAACCATATTATCAAATCAGATAGAACAAATCGAGATGGTTAACGATCGAAAAACAGGTCTAAACTGCCAAAAATAGCTTTTCGGGTCTGCGAACACTTATAAGTGTCTCGGCTTGGCCGATACACTCAAGAGTGTCTCGGCCAAGCCGAGATACTTTGAAGTATCTCAGCTATTTTGGCCCTAACTTTATCATATGACCTCCAAATAATCTGATTCTAGATGCATTAGAAATCTGACAAAGAGATCTACAACTTTCATGTTTTGCGTTTCTTCAGATTCGAATCAAATCATGGCCAAAATTATTATTCTTCTCCGAGATACCAACACTGTCTCGGAATTCTGAGGCAGTTTGTACTATCTTTGGTATTTTGGCTTTATCTTTCTCATATGATCCCCAAATGATCTGATTCAAGATGTATTAAAAAGTTAACAAGGAGATCTACAACTTTACTATTTTGAGTTTCTTCAGATTTGAATCGAATCATAGACAAAATCACTCTACAATGTTCGGGACACCTTTGGGTGTCTCGGCTTGGCCGAGACACCAATGGGTGTCTCGACCAATACGAGACACCTCTGGGTGTCTCAGCTTGGCCGAGACACCTTAGAATGTCTTGGCCAAGACGAGACACCTTTGGGTGTCTCGGGTTGGCCGAGACACCATGGGTGTCTCGCCGAGGCCCGGGACGTAGTCCTGCGTGTTCCGTCCGTTTTTATCGTATCTTCGTCGTCCGAACTCGGAATCATACGATTCAAGATGCATCAGAAAGCCATCGAGAAGATCTACAATCTCCCATAATTTAATTATCTGTGGAGTTGATAGGACATGGAAGACATTTCATCTTTTATAAGTAACACGAAGCTCCCAATCAGTTCATGTTTCCGTTATTCCTAAGTTCCGTTGCTTCGTATGGTCTGTCAACTCATTTCATGTGTTTGTCATCATCAAATGAGCTTCTGTAACTCTAATAGTGATATTCATCATCTTCTCTCTATCTCGAGCCGTGTACGGGGACCTATAGGCAATTTTTGACGCCTACATCTACCTCATGGTCTGATTGCGCTACATCCTCCGCATATGAGAGGCTTCCTTACCAATATTGCACACATAATCATAATTGAAGCAATCGATATCATCATCCTTGACAGTGCTATCAACACTACCTTTCCTCTTGGACATAATAGCCTCCATGTTTTTCTTCAGGTCATCGGGATCAACCAGGTCAGCAGTTCCTTCGTACTTCTCCAATTTGCTATTCAGCCTATGTATCTCCTTAGAGCAAGCATCCCATTGAAGTCGCTTACTATGCTTTGTGGCATGGAACAATTTCCAATTTAATTTAGCCGTATTCCTCCAAAATTGAATTTGCTGATCAATGGTTAACTTCTTTATTTCATCTTCTCTTTCAAGCGCTTTACTGATATGATGGGAGACAATCTGAAAAAATATCCAGGTCCCTATTACCATGTAAATCCATAAAATTAAGGATAAAAGTTATGAAAGCTAACATGTTAATCTGAAAACTAACATGAGCATGAAAGATAACATAAAACATTAGAAGTTATCATGATTGTTAAGTAATTACATGTACTAACATGATCATGAACATGCACTAACTCAATGTGAAACAATGTAATTATGTTGTACAATGAAACCAAACATGAAACCACCATAGTAATTTAATAATGAATTAATGATGAACTACTCCAAATTTCAACCAATATAAACAAAGAAAAAGCAGTAAAGAGTCATTGATGCTTACGTATCCTACGGATGAGCTATTTAGTCTGCCCTTCACTCTGGCTTGTTTATCATCCTTTACCTTTTCTATCTTCTCCTTCTTCCTCGGTAGTGAAACCACCATAGCGTTACTCTTAGATGATATAGGTCTCATTCTTACTTCTCCAAGACGAGCATTAGCCTTCTTCCCGCTAGGCTCCCTTAGAGGGTATTTCTCATCCCATGGGCTGCTGTTTGAAATTGGTTTATCCTTAATCTTAATGTTTGCTTTTTTTGCCTTGGAGACAATTGTCTCCCTCCTCATCGATCCAGCCGTCCCTCCGACCCTTACCTAATTGGTCAACGGAAGCTTCCATCTTAAGTTTAGGACTGGTTTTTTAATCTCTGTCATCTTGTAGTACCATAGCTGTCAAAATAGAAGCAACAAATATTTGTGTTTACATGTTAACTTTCAATTAAACATGTTAAGTTATTAGGTTTCCATGTTAACTTTTATGTTTACATGTTAATTTTCACCAAATCCTGTTAACATTCAATCTTGAACATGTTATCTAATGCCTATAACCAAAACTATTAATAACTAAAACAAATGTTAAATCATATATGAACATGCAACTTACAGGGATAAGCGGCATGCATCCGGGTACGTACGTAACCCCTGGTATCGTCAACCCTTCAACAGCAATTTGAATGCCTCACTTCGTCTCGTCAAAAATAAATTTGCCCCAGGCAATGCTCTTCACTCTCTCAATATTATCAACATATTGAAACAACAATCTTGGGATGCCTTGCGAACTGTTCGGGAACTAAATCATCGAACACTGGTACAAAATCTGAAGAAGCACAAAATCCTCAATGTCTTTATTATCACTTGACTCAACAAGTGACTCCAGTAACTCTTCAACATATTTTATCATGCTACCAGCTTCTTCTGTAGCCCTGGCCTTTGCCTTTGCCTTGTCCTTCAATATTTCTTTCTTATCTTCAAAGAACTCCCTCCAAAGCCGGTTGTGAGGGTCTTTATTCCTATAGATCAACTCCCCATCAATAGGGAAGTCCATGTGGGTTTGCACTCACTCTTCATCAAATTTGACTGAAACTAGAGACCCTATTTGGGGATCAGGAAAAGAGAATTCATCAGTTTCGGCATCATAATGACTGAGCACATACTCTAGTGCTCGTCGTTCACGTGCTGGAGGTCCGAAGAATACATATTGCTCAAAGTTAGTACCCTTGTAGGCATACCAATGCCACTTCTTTATTTTTTGTTGAAGTTTTTGCATGAATATATAATATGATCCGAAACATGCACTAGGCCTTATATCACCTACAACATCAACTTTCCTGCATAAACAACAAATCGTTCAAATTCAAATTAGGTAACAGTTAACAATAAAGGCATTAACTAATTAAAAGTTAATATTTATTAACATGAATAGCTAATAGTTAACACTTAATGGTAAACGTCCACAACATACGAGAATTATTAACATTCATTGCTCCAAAAGTAAGAACCTAGTTCTACACTACAATAACCAGTTTCTGACCAATATTTTCTCATAAACAGAACCAATAAACCTCAATACAAATCACACAATTAAATTAATTAAATTCAAATTCACGCAATTCATTGGGAACTAACTTCTTCTTTGAGGTGAACGCTTCTTTCGCCGAGCGTTTCCTCTTCCCCTCTCGATTTTCCAGTACCATTTTCATGCTCATTAGGGTTTCCGTCACCTCATTACTCTCCTCCTCCTCCTCAGAGGATGTCGGAGGAGAACCACCGACGGGAGATATGAGGGCATAGGCGGAGGCGGAGACGGATAACTTTGGCATTTCCTCCTTCGCCAATCGCGTCGAGCGTCGTCGGTGACGAAGAACTTCCGTCTGCTTTTTGTCTCCTTCACCCTTCTCTTCCACAGGCTTCTCACCCTTTTTTCTTAAATTTTTTATGGGCATTTTTCTGTGTGGTTTTCCTGGAAGCTTGAGTGAATTAGGGTTTTCAAAATAGGTTTCGAGATGAGCTTGGTTTGCGGAGAGCGAAGAAGGAGAAAGAGAGAGAGAGAAGACAACCTGGTTTTAGGGGGAAAAGAGGGAAATGGCAGTTTTAGGTTTTCGTCTTTTTTTTCTCTCTGTACGGTTTGGGAAACGTAAAAAGGGCTGAAACATAAGAATATTGGGTATTGGGGGCTTTGCCACCCAAAAAATAATACAGGGGTCCTACTCACATCACTTTAATATTTTGGGGCCTAGACACAATTTTCACTTTTTATTTTATAGATACAAATTTGAATTTCTTCCATGCAGACAGATTGAATTAAGAATTGATCCAAAGAATTTATTTTAGGTATGTATTAAATCTACATCCCTCATAGATTGCCATGTATGTCAAATTATACAAAATCTTAATTATTTTCTTATATAAATGTGATAAGAATAGTTGATGAAATTTATGCGATTGATAGCATGGATAAGAGTGGGAAAAAAAGTTTTGTTAAGAAGTTTTACAATGCATGATAATAAGTTTGTTATGATTTTATTATTGTTTATATTAAGTATACATAAATGTATTTTATAACATAAATATTCAATATACATTTATTCTTTTATTAGGTTTAATACCATAGCTATCACATTTTGGAAATTTTAACATGTGCTATGGAGGAAAAATTAAAACACGAGAATCAACACTCAATAGTTATTATTATGACCTGTTTGTTGTACTGTAGATTTAGAGGTATGAATCATACACACACACATACACACACACACACTATGATAATTTATATTTTTTTGTCTAATTATAAACTTGTAATAATTAAAGATATAAATTATATTATATTATATTTCTGTTCACAATGAAATGATTGACAAGCCTTTCATCCATGTATGCTACAAAGTTTTATATAAATCCGAGTGATAATGAGGATATTGTTCAAACTCAAGAGTATTTTATCACTTTTTGTGAAATAATATAATTTTCTTTTCTTAAAATTTATTCAAAATTAGAATTATAAGTATTTATTTTACTTATCTTTTTTCTTAGTTATATTGATGCGCTAACTCAATACCAAATTTTAGAGACTAGGACAAGATCGCTAAAGCACACAAGTTAAATTTTAAATTAACAATAGTACAATTGATGATATTTTTGAAGTAAAAGAATTGAATGACTGTAATGTAAGTGAATTTTAATTTATTTTAGTATTGAATTATTTACTAAATTTTATATATATTAGATTATATTTTTTAACACTACATCAATATAAGAAACATGATACAATGATAAAATTTGTCTTATTATTACAAAATAGACTCAACACATTTCATTTAAATTGCTAAAATGATGTCTAAAAAATTTAAATTAAACTTAAAATATTATACAACTACTATATAAATACATTACATATACCTTCAAGATTAATATTTTAATTGATTTATCATGTAGTTTATTATTTTCTTGGTTATAAATAATTCAATAATGATGAATATATTGTTGTATTTTTATGAGAAACATTTCTTTTGCAATGCTCAAATCATGGAAATTGAGGAGATGTCGGGTTGATGATATCCTTCTTATGCTAATTGCAATAACAAGTTAAAAAAGATCAATGGGGTTCTTTACTGCAATCATCATAAAAAAATTAAATATGTATAAGAAAGGTAAACAAGATATTATAATTTTTATAAATATAAATTATATAATTTATAAAAATAAAAATGAATAATCAATATATAATGTGAATATGTATTTAAGTTTAAATACAAACTTACCTTATAAGTGACATATTATATCAAAATTATATTAAAATTTTAATACATTGTTAATTTAATAGATAAAATTAAAAACTAATATATATTTTCTTAAACAAGATGCAGATAACAAGGTGATTCCACTTGCAATGAAGAGATTAATCGGTAGAAATATGTGTTTCCGTATTGAAGTTGCAGAGTTTAACAAAAATAATGCATTGAAGACTACATGGTTATTAAAATCGTTGATGATGATGTAGACGATGAAAAACTCAACAGGCTGATTCCTTAATATGACACTAGTTGATGGCGATGACAGTCAATTAATTCAATATACTCCAAACTTATCGACACCTAAAAATATCGTTGATAAAAATTCTAAGACGTAGGTTTTTGCTAAATTCAATATTAGTTTCATTATTTCATAAATTAAATTTTTAACATGTTATTCTAAGACAAATATATTATTATCACAGGATGAGAAATTAATTGAATTGAATCAGGATGTTACTATTAATAATCATTCTGTTGAATTAACTCCAGACTTATCCACCATGATATCCACCACTAATAGCAATGACGAAAAGAAGATTTAAAATATTTCGCCTATTACTATTCTTGACTCTTCTATATTTAAAACCCCACCTACATCTAGTAAAAAATAAAGATATAATCATGTTGGCTTATTTATACATTAATTAATTTTTACATATAATTTATTAATGTTAATTTTACTAAATAAATATGTTTTTTATTTTGTAGAAATGGACAAAGAACTATCTCTTTTAACTTTGAAGAAGAGAATGAAGATGGAGAAAAAATAATTAAAAATTATTACAGCTTTTATTAATATTTTCCTTATTACATCTTATGACTGGTTGATTGATTGAGGACTTTGTGGTGATGCATTATTTGTAAATAATGTTTTTTGAATATTAAACTGTCTTATATCTTAATTTCATTCAAGTTGCATTTAGAATATTTTGATTATCTTCATTTTATTCATTTATTATGAAAAAAATTAGTTTTAATGGTCTTAATTTTAATTATAGTTTTATATAAGTTGTTTAATATTATTATTTCTAGGTGGGTACATGTTCTCTAACCTTAATGGGGGTGGGTGAGAGTGGGGTTCACGTGCTTCGAACGGGTTTGAGTCATTAGATCTTAAAAATTATATTTGGATAAGAGTGATTGACACACGACGAAATATAGATGAATTACAAAAAGACCATACTTAGCATGGGCTAAAACACTAATATGTTTTTAAAAAGTAACCTTATTTATTTGGACTATAGTTGAAGTTTCAATTTTCAATGCAAATATGTAAGTAATATGTTAGTTGACTTGAGGGCAAAAATTGCCATTTTTAGGGGGCATGCTCGAATTTTGATTTTTGTCAAGCATATGCATAAAGCTGTCTTAGTTGATGTTCGCGGGAAAAATTATTTTCTTCATTGAGTTCATTGTTCTCTCAAGTAACTGTTTTTCGATTACAAAAGATCCGGACTTTTTATAAGATCCGGTTACAACAAAATAAAAGAAGAAATAAAAAGATTACAACTTTCCTATTTCGAACGAATCGCAAGATCCTGTTTTGCGGTCTCTTGCTTTTGTGGGTTCTTTGCCTGCGCCGGGGTTAATCCGTGGACCACCGCGCGATCTAGATCCGGTCGGATCTACACAGTATGATGGGTATTATTTTACGAAGGAAATAATAGCCGGGGGGGATTAATTCACTAAGGAAATAATCGCCTTCTTGGGATCAAAGGCCAAGCTTTGATCCGGAGGGTTACTGTGTAGATCTCAGATCCGATCCCTCTTGAACTCCTGCCTTATTTGACGTGGACGATCGCCGAGCATCGGATCTGAAAGAGCAAGTCTTCAAAGCTTCAAACTTTCAAAATTGAGATCTCAATCCAGCAGAGCTTCGCCTCTAAAAGTTCCAACCCTCTACAAATGAACCATGCCTCTCTATTTATAGGCACTCTTCACTGTGCCCTGGCATAGTGGCCGGCCACCTGGAGGTGGCTCGGTTTCAAGGCCGAGTCCTCTAGGTTTTCTGGTTTTGTGTCTGTTGTCCGGTTTCGTGGTTTATTTGGACTCCGATTTGTTGATCTGAATCCTGATTTGGCAGTAAATCCACTTCGGTGTTCGAGTTCGGGTGGCTCGGCTTTGGCCGAGCCACCTAGAGGTGGCTCGGTTTCAAGGCCGAGTCCTCTAGGTTTTCTGGTTTTGTGTCTGTTGTCCGGTTTCGTGGTTTATTTGGACTCCGATTTGTTGATCTGAATCCTGATTTGGCAGTAAATCCACTTCGGTGTTCGAGTTCGAATCCGTTCTATGGTTGGATGACTCGTTGACTCCCCGAACCGTCGGCTTGATTCCGCGCACGAATGGATGCATTCTATTGCTTGCGTGCGATTTGTTAACCTCATCGCCTCGTTAATCCGCTTCGTTGTGTGTCACTTGGCTTCGATGTTGTGGACTAACGCTCGTGTTTAGATACGTCACCCGACGGTTCGTTGGTTTGTCGAATCACCGTACCGAGCTGTGTTCAGGAACCTATGGGCAGTTTTATACGCCTACAGATACCCCCTCCAAAGTATTTCAGCCTCGTTCTTTTATAGAAGAGTCTGGAATACTTTGGATATGATTGTCCCAACCTTCAGTCGGTGTAACGGGACCTTGGAATGGCTTCTGTTCTTGATTCCTTCGATCCTTCAGGCTATTCAGTGCTTTGTCGAATGTCTGTAAGGGCTCCGGTGCTGCATTTATTGTCTGACCGTTGTCAGAATTTTGGACTTGAAGTCGATTCCTGGTTTTCTGATCTTTAGCTCGTGTTTGTTGGTTCAACATAGAACTGACCATCGATCGTTGGCGTTGAGTTCTCATTTGCGACGCGTTGTCCGGCGAAGTGTTGTTGAGTTATCCTTAAGAATATTTTTAGAAAAATATCCTCCAGAAACTTCTCAACCAAAAATAGGAAATAGTTTATACTCATATACCTTATTGGAGTATTAAGAAGCAGTTTATACTCGTATACTTTTCGGAGTATTGATTCTTTCATTGCAACACATTGATAGGCGTTGACCTAGGGTTACATGTTGACCTTAGGGTTTTGAACGTCGTACGTTGACTTTTTGATCGTAACGCGTTGGCTGGCGTTGACCTAGGGTTACGCGTTTGATCGGCGTTGACCTTAGGGTTTTGAACGTCGTACGTTGACTTTTTGATCGCAACGCGTTGACTGGCGTTGACCTAGGGTTACGCGTTTGACCGGCGTTGACCTTAGGGTTTTGAACGTCGTACGTTGACTTTTTGATCGCAACGCGTTGACTGGCGTTGACCTAGGGTTACGCGTTGTCCGGCGTTGACCTTAGGGTTTTGAACATCGTACGTTGACTCTTTGATCGCAACGCGTTGACTGGCATTGACCTAGGGTTACGCGTTGACCGGCGTTAACCCTAGGGTTTCGAATGTCGTTGGATGCTCAAGTCACGAGACCAACTAATGAAGCTGATGCGTCAGTGATTCTCGTATTTATAGGATTTTTAGCAAATCCTCAGCCATCAATGGGTTTGATAAGCCTTTACCGACTACCGTTTGAGTCGGGCTAGCATGCGGATTGTCTAAATCCGTTCCGCATGTAACGTTGTGCTAAGAGAGTGAATTCTCTGAGACTTTGTGCTATGATGTTGAATTCATAGACTTTGCCATTGTTACGGGAATAGGCTACCCGGCGATAAGTGTTAGGTGTTGACTTTAGGATTTTTGGCTAACCCCCAGCCTTCAACGGATTTGATTAGCCTTTACCGACTACCGTTTGAGTCGGGCTAGCATGCGGATTGTCTAAATCCGTTCCGCCTGTAATGTTGTGCTAAGAGAGTGAATTCTCTTAGACTCGGTGCTACGACTTCGAATACGTAGACTTCGCCCTTGTTACGGGAATAGGCTACCCCGCAACGTGTTTTAGACGCTGACTTATCCCTACTTAGGCTTCGGGATAAAATACCCCAGAATCGAACTCTAGTGTCTTTTTCTATGGAGAAAGACTAAACCGACAGTGCGTGTTAGGCGCAGACTTATCGCATACCCTTTCTTAGGATTCAGGATGAAATTCCCCATGCGTGTAAGGCATGGATTTTGGTGTTATTAATAACAACCTGCCACAATGTTGAATATGTGAACGAGTGTTCTTTTTAACGGTTAAGAACTAACCGGCAGCGCGGGTTAGGCGCAGACTTATCCCTGCTTAGGTTTCAGGATAGGATAACCCAGAATCAAACTCTGGTGTCTTCTTCTTCGGAGAAAGACTAAACCGGCAACACGTATTAGGCGTTGACTTATCCCTACTTAGGATTCGGGATAAAATTCTCCGTACCTGTGAGGCACAGATTTTGGGAGTTGAAAAAGGTGGTGTCTTCTCTTGGGGCAAAGACGAACCCGAAATGGGACAGGAAGAATTTTATATTCTATCTCCCGACACTGAAGAAGAAGAATTTTATATTCTATCTTCAGCTAGAAAGGAGACTCGAGGTGGGATCTCCACCCCCAGAATCCGGAAAGGTGAAACTGAGAGTGGGATCTCCACTCCGAGAATCGAAAAGATTCGGATAACCCTAACTGTCGGAAGGTTTGATTACCGAACTAAAGACGAATTTCTCTCGAGAGGGGATTTTGACTGTGGTCCTAACTGTAAGAAGGTTTGACCAAGTGGGTGTTTTGAGACAATCCTAACTGTAGGAAGGTTTGATCGCTCAATTTGTGGACCTCTCGTTCATTGGAGGAATCGAGAGGGGATTTTGACTGTGGTCCTAACTGTAAGAAGGTTTGACCAATTGATTTGAAAGTGGACCTCTCGTTCATTGGAGGAATCGAGAGGGGATTTTGACTGTGGTCCTAACTGTAAGAAGGTTTGACCAGGTGACAGATCAAGATTTATTATATCCGGACTCTAATTATGAAAGTGTTGAGTGCACGAACATAGCGTAAGTTTGATTGGATTAAACTTGATTGAATTTGGTGGTCCCACCGTCAATTAGTCTGATCGGTGAGAGATTTAGTGTTCATCACTTTGTTCATATCGATCGGGTTATCCCTAAGAATATTAACATTCTTTTGGGAACTTCCCGTTACACGAATTATCCACCCTCAGCTTTTTTACAAAACTGGGTGTAACGAGGAGTACGTTATCCTCAATCGCATGTTCAGGTTATCCTTAAGGATATATGATTCTTTAGGAACTTCCCGTTACATAAATCGTCCACCCCCAGCTTCCTCTGCGGAACTGGTTCGGACATTATTCTCAGTTACCTGACCGGGTTATCCTTAAGAATATTAGCGTAATATTCTCCAGGAACTTCCCGTCAAAAGTGGGAAACAGTTTAGACTCATATACCTATTGGAGTATGCAGGGAGCAGTTTAACCTCTTGCACCTGTTAGAGGATTGAGAAGCAGTTTATACTCGTATACTCTTCGGAGTGGTGTTTCGACTTAATTGAGCGATATAACGCCGGCTTCAACCAAGGTTTGGATGCTATTCTTGAGAGCAAAGCAATCCTTGGTGGGATGAACGACCCTCCTGTGGTATGCACAGTACTTTGGGTCCGTAGTGTTGTCAGCTTCCTTCTGATTTATGATAGGTGGTAGCTTAATCTTGTTACCTTCAAGGAGGGATTCGAAGATGGCTGGAACGTCTTCGTCCTTGAAGGAATACTCTCTTTGGAGTCTCGGACCCGAAGTCTTTTGCTGACGTTTGGTTAGCACCACCAGTAGCTGCAGGTGCTTTGCCCTTACCACGAGAGGCGAAGTTTGAGTTCAGAGGATTAGTCGTCGGTAAGTTCCTCTCGGCCTTCTTCCTTCGGAGGAAGCGTTCGGCTTGTTCACCGCGCACCTTCAAGTCTTTCCAAGTGTCAGACGGTGCTGTTCCCATCGCTTCGAGGATGTCTAATGAAAGATTATTGTGACAAGTCTAGAGGATAAAGTCTTCACTGATCGGATCCCTACAATTCATTGCTTTGTTTCGGAATCTCTTTACGAAGTTTTCAACTGTTTCACCATTGTTTCGGAACCTCTTGACGAAGGTGTCGACCAGCTCCCCTTCCTTTTGTTTCTCGTCGAGCAACGTTCCGATGGATATTTCGGTGTCGTCGTCAAAGAAGTTAGCGAGGAACTTAGTCTCCATGTCGTCCCAGCTGTTCACGCTTCCTGGCTTGAGGCGGCGGTACCAATCGAAGGCGGCTCCGCGAAGAGTGCCAACGAATGACCGCACCATCAGAGGCTCATTGCCGAAAATAATACCCAGGTGCGATTTGAAATAAATCAAATGCTGAGTGGGGGAACCCTTCCCATCAAACGGCGTAAAGTTAATCAGACTGAACTTCGCCGGATAGGGGATCGATTCCCACTCTCTTGGGTATGGACAAGGAATGCCTGTTTTCTTCGTCTCTTGAGCGGAGATCAATGTGTTGATTTTGCTCTCGAGATCTTTGATCTTCAAGTCTTCACTTGTATCCTCGTTGGCATCCTCGTTACCACCCCCTGCATTGACAGGAGGGTTATTGGCATTGTGAGCTCCATCCCTATCCGTGTGCTCCTCTTCCTGAACAACCTGCTTACGGTGACTTGGTTCACCTTGTTGGTTCCTGAACGCCTGGATTTGTTGCTCATGCATCTCTCTCATAGTCTGCATGGCCATCTGCATCTCGAACCTGAAGCTTTCTTGTTGTTTGGCTATGGCATCTTCGAGCATCTTGGCCACTTGTTCCGCGCTTATCATCAGTGACTCGCGGGGTTCCCCCTCACTGGACACTGTATTATCTGATGCGACTGCGGAGCAGGTATCCGACTCTTCACCTTCTGAAGGTACTCGAACCCTACCATAAGTTCCTCGTGTGATTGCTCTAGACTACAGACGGGTTAGACGCCGGGATGCTTTCAGAATCGACTCGAGATTATCCCGTGATGAGGTCTCTTTGCTTGTCATATTAGCGGTGACCCTCGGGAATTCTTCATCTTCAACCACCGTTCTTCTTTGTCGGAAACGCCTATGCCTTGGTTTTGACGTTTCGGTATTAAGCCTGTCGAACACTGAAATTCTCTCGGGGACTACCTTGATGCAGTTGCACTCAGACAGTACCGCCCGAATGAGCTTTGAACAAGGGCACTGAGTTTCTAGCCTTCGAGAACTTCTCTTTCTGGCTTTGTTCGTACCCCCAGCACGATAGTACAGCTCGTCCGTTTGAAAGTCAGAGCAACCTATCGTGTGTTGGCACGATTTCTCAGGTATAACGTAATCATCATCAGATGATAACGTTTCCTTCTGAGGGAGAATTGCCTTCCTTGGACTTTCAAGAGTCACGCGCCTTGAGACATGCCTTTTTGGGCGTGAATTCTCAGCGGGCTCCTGAACTTCAATGCGCAAAGTAGTGCGCTTGGGGCGACCCCCAGCATGTTGCGTTGTTTGGGGCTTTCGTAGTGGGTCCAAACGTTCTTGGATTGGAGCTTGCCTTTATATCGTGAATTGTACGCGAGGCGCTCGCAGAACTCGATCTCCTTCATTCGGATGAATTCCGCGGATCTCCCGAAAGCTATGAATTACCGGCGACCTTCGTCGTTCAGCCGGAGGTTGAATCTTGCTTCGAAGGCTGCAACGATTTTGCCATTAGTCTAATCGCCCGCTCAGACTTCGCCTCAAATACTTGCGATTGTGCCGGCTCCTGGCCACTTCTTTTGCATCTCTTCGGCGCTCTTGTAGCTTGAGCCCGTCATGCGCTATAGTGCGCGACGTGCTGCGAATAGCGCTCACTCAAGTGTCGAACTGTTTACGCGTTTGATACGACCCATTGTTCGTTTGGCGGCTTGGAGGATCGCCATTCATCGTGGTGAGGCTCGTTGCCTCTCCGGTCTTTCAGACTCGCATTGTAAGCGATTCCGTCGTTGTACTCCAATCGCTTGTGGCGAATTTCTTGGCCAAGCTTTGGCCGCGCCTTTGCGCTGCTCTTGAGAGAGTCACCGCTTCTTTGGTGACAGAGGATTGTTAGAACCAGCTTGATCTGGTTGCAGGTTGTGTGGATGCCATCACCCGAACCAGCTGTTGGCGTCAATATCCGGTGAGATCCTGCGTTGTAGCTTCAACTTCGTCGTAACCAACCGTACCTTTCATCCTAGAAGATAACTTTGACTTGCGGGGGGAGGTCGATCCGGACGAGGATGATAGATACTCCTCGAACTTCTGTTGATCGAATTCATATTCGACCTCCTCTTCGACCAGGATCGAGATCCACGGCTGCGACGCATCGATCTCAGCAGCGAGATCTTCGGCTCCCACTGTGGTCGCCAGATTGTTCGCATGAAAAATTGTTTTCTTCATTGAGTTCATTGTTCTCTCAAGTAACTGTTTTTCGATTACAAAAGATCCGGTCTTTTTATAAGATCCGGTTACAACAAAATAAAAGAAGAAATAAAAAGATTACAACTTTCCTTTTTCGAACGAATCGCAAGATCCTGTTTTGCGGTCTCTTGCTTTTGTGGGTTCTTTGCCTGCGTCGAGGTTAATCCGTGGACCACCACGCGATCTAGATCCGGATCTAGATCCGGTCGGATCTACACGATGTAACGGGTGTTATCTCACGAAGGAAATAACAGCCGGGGGTACTATTTCACTATGGAAATAGTAGCCTTCTCGGGATCAAAGGCCAAGCTTTGATCCGGAGGTTTACTGTGTAGATCTCAGATCCGATCCCTCTCGAACTCCTGCCTTATTTGACGTGGACGATCGCCGAGCACCGGATCTGAAAGAGCAAGTCTTCAAAGCTTCAAATCTCTAAGGTTCAGATCTCAATTCAGCAGAGCTTCGCCGTCAAAAATTCCAACCCCTCACAAATGAGCCCTCAAGTCCTATTTATAGGCACTCAGATCTATGCCTTGGCACAGATCTGGGCCGGCCACCTATAGGTGGCTCGGCCGACGATCGCCGAGCACCGGATCTGAAAGAGCAAGTCTTCAAAGCTTCAAACTTTCAAAATTGAGATCTCAATCCAGCAGAGCTTCGCCTCCAAAAGTTCCAACCCTCTACAAATGAACCATGCCTCTCTATTTATAGGCACTCTTCACTGTGCCCTGGCACAGTGGCCGGCCACCTGGAGGTGGCTCGGCTTTGGCCGAGCCACCTAGAGGTGGCTCGGTTTCAAGGCCGAGTCCTCTAGGTTTTCTGGTTTTGTGTCTGTTGTCCGGTTTCGTGGTTTATTTGGACTCCGATTTGTTGATCTGAATCTTGATTTGGCAGTAAATCCGCTTCGGTGTTCGAGTTCGAATGCGTTCTATGGTTGGATGACTCGTTGACTCCCCGAACCGTCGGCTTGATTCCGCGCGAGAATGGATGCATTCTGTTGCTTGCGTGCGATTTGTTAACCTCGTCGCCTCGTTAATCCGCTTCGTTGCGTGTCACTTGGCTTCGATGTTGTGGACTAATGCTCGTGTTTAGATACGTCACCCGACGGTTCTTTGGTTTGTCGAATCACCGTACCGAGCTGTGTTCAGGAACCTATGGGCAGTTTTATACGCCTACAATTGACTTGAGGGCAAAAATATCTATACAGTGGTTATGATATTATTCCAAATGATCATAATCCTGTTAAAACCAAACATTAGTGTGGACTTCTTAAAGTTAGTTCGAATTTTAGTCCGTGTGAAAACAGACATTAAACATGACTAGAATAATGCCAAGTTAACATGGCCTGAGGACCATAGTCTGGGGGCTAATACTACCCTCCAGTCCTAGGATAAAAATCAAATGTGGTCTGAGTGCCTACATGTTTTCTCATAAAATAGTGAGACATGTGGAAACTTTTTTTTGGTCAATGAAAAAGACTTTATTCATTTACCAACTATAAAAGATTATGTACATCAAGTTTCTCAGAAATTGAGAAAACAACCTGAAAACATAGTCAGGAAGTGCACCTAATAGCTATACAGGTTTTACAATGAAAGAATCCAAGCTTCATTTTCAGCTACTATTGGAGAATAGAGACTTATTGTCAGTATATCAACTTTGATTTTTTTTTTACCAAATGCTCCACAGTCTTGTGTTTCTGCTGGAAAATCCTCATATTCCGCTCATTCCATAGGTAGTAAATAGTAGCCGATAGTGCCAACCTCTTAATTTTTTGTTTAAAACCTTTCCCTCTTAGTCTTGTACAATACCAGTCCAAGAGAGAATCCCAACTACATGTCTTCTAAGTGAATTGAAGCCAATCCATGATGCAATTCTACACTTCCCTTGAAAATGTGCACTCAAAGAACATGTGGTTTCGGCTCTCTAAACATGCACCAGAGCATAAACTACATTGATTTACACTAACGACCCCTCTCCTTAACAACCTGTCCTGAGTTAGCAACCTATTATTTACAGCCAACCAGCAGATGAATGTGTGCTTAGGGTAGCACAACCCCCCCAGACCATGTTGTACCACAATACTGTGTTTGATGCAGGGGAGAGAGCATGATATATCGCAGCTACTTTGGTTTTTGAGTTGTTAGAACATGAGCTAAGTAATTGCTTTAGATTATCAACAGCACCACTAAATTCCAAAGCTTTGTCTCTAACTTTTAATATATGTTTCTACATCCATGAATTCCCCTTCTTTGCTTGCACTAGCCAGACATTTCTATTCTTTAGATATGTACCATGAATCCATTTTATCCATAAGCACTCCTTATTAGTATGAATGTGCCAGAGTACCTTCAGGGCAGAAGCCATGTTTCAAATGAAAGCTGAAAGTATTCCCAGTCCTCCTTGTTTCCTACCCAGACACACTCTCTCCCATGAAACAGAGGAGTTGCTTTGACAGTTTGATCATTATTCCCCCACAAAAAATTCCTGCACAACCCATCAATTTTTTGAAGAACCCTTGAAGGCAAGATATAATTGGATGTCCAGAATATTTGAATTCTTAAAATGGTGCTTTTGATTATTTGTAACCTCCATGTGTATGATTATTTTCTATGATTCACACAATACTAAAATTGATCAGATATTTTGTTGAAGAGAGGTGAGCAATCTAAGTAAGAAAGCCTTTTGCATATAAGAGGAACACCAAGATATCTTATGGGCATAGTTCCCTCTGAAAAACCCAAGCAACTGAATATAGAGGCTTTAATAGAATCATCAACCCCTCCATAAAAGATTGAGCACTTGCTCGAGTTTGCATCAAGACCTGAAACTGCATTAAAGTCACTGAAACATTGATGAAGCTTCCTCACTGAATATAGGTTTCCTTCGGAGAATAAGAGAAGATCATTTGTAAAAATCAAGTGAGTTATTTTAAATTTCCCACATCTTGGATGAAACTTGAAATTCTTGTCCTCTTTCAACAAGTCCAAGCTTCTTGAGAGGTATTCCATTCATATGATAAAGAGGTAGGGAGAGAGGGGATCCCCCTGTCTAAGTCCTCTTTTACCTTTGAAATAACCATGCAATGATCCATTTAAGGCTATAGAATATTTAGGGGAAGTAATACAAGCCATAATCCATTTTATGATAGCATCAAGAAATCCCAGGCCAATGAGCATCTCCTTAAGAAACTTCCAGCTAATGATATCAAAAGCCTTTTTAATGTCTATATTAAGCATAACTCTTGGAGAGATGTGTTTCGTGTTGTAATTCTTAACAAGTTCATGTGTAAGTAATATGTCACTTGATATTTGTCTCCCCTTCACAAAAGCAACTTTGAGCTTCATTTACTAGGAACCATCACTGATTTGATTCTATTTGCCAAAATTTAGACATGTGGAAACTTATGATATGACACATGTCAAAGTTTTATAATTTTATGATATAATGACACATATCAATGTTTTGTGTCTCTAAGAGTTCCGCAAAATATTCTTTATATATAAAAGAGAGAGATCCAGAAAGTTTTTGAGTACATGATCTTTCAATATAAGAAATGTATAGAACGGAGTAAGTGGTCTGCACTTATTTGCTTCTACAAGTTTATTCAAAGTTCTTTATTTTTCCTCCTTTTTTTATTGCTTCCTCATTAAACCTGTAAACTGATGTCTTCTGATATTTTTACTGTAAAATTTACACAATCAATGTATATCTTCTGAAGCAATTTCATATCTATCTTGGTAAAATTCTATAATTTTTTTGGGAAACTTTCAAAACTAGGGAGGATTAGAATTAGGGGCGAATTGTCGGTTTGGTTGATTTTGAGGAATTTTGACAAAACCAAATAGAGCCATTCGATATTCAAAATCAAACTGAATTGAGTAAAATTAGTTTGGTTAGTTCGGTTTGGTTTATTCAATTCTGCATTAACAAAACCAAATAGAGCCATTCAATATACAAAATCAAACTGAATTGAGTGAAATTAGTTTGGTCAGTTCGGTTTAGTTTATTCAATTCTGCATTAGACTCGTTTAATTGGGGGGAGGCTATTTTGATCCAAAATAAAGACGCATGTTAGGAATATGGCACAAGAAAAATGCAAATATGCAAATTAATTGAAATAATAAACACTTTAAGGAAAAGAAAAAAAAATTAGTGGATTAACAAAGTGGAATAAATGTATACTGTCGACAAATAGGAAAGCGGCCGGTTCGGTAAGCTTTGGTTGAAATTTTCTCAAACCAAACCGATCAATTCATGCTATGAAACCGAACCAAACCGCCTAATTCAATCAGTTAGGACTGAGCACAAGACAGTCTAAACTGATAAAATCGTCAGAACCATCCGATTTTTTCCGGCTCGGCGCGGTTTTGGTAATGTTTTCGGTTTGGGTCAGATTTAAAAAACTCAAAATTTAGCTCTATAATGTAACTCCTAGTGTGGCCCACGTAAATTCACCATGCGAGCATCTCTCTTCCCAACTCTCTATGGCCCACACAGCAGACCCATTTAAAGTTCCCAAATAAAACCTATTCCAACGAATTGCAAGATGTCCCTCACAATTCATTGAATGAAGAGAGAGACGGAGCTCTCCTTCATCCCCATGCGGCTACACCTGAAGGCCAAAAGCCATTGCCATAGCTCAACACCTGAAATCACGTCTATTTCGTTGTCTTTCGAACTTAAATCTTTATTTTCTCTATTTCTCATTCTATATTTTCTTCTTTTATTTGATTTGATTGCGAACGCTTCCACCTGATGGTTTGCAGGAGTAGTGGTTGTTAGTTAGTAGTTAATGGTCGCCTTGTGCCACTGAGTTCATAGTTTTATTGTTCATGAATCTCTAAGCGGGGAGCTACTCGTTGTTGCTAACTCAAAAAACCACATCGCGTCGGCCCGAACCGAACCATGTCAGCTCCGGCCGGTTTGTCTTAGAGCATCAGTGCAATTCAGTTGTCATTTTTCCAGTCAAAACCTGACTGGCCGACTGAATGCTTAGGCCAACAATCAAGATTTATTATTTGAATCCTCAAAGAGTGATCTTTGAATCTAGGAAGAATTTTGGATCCATGAAGAAAATATAATAGAGAGGAAAATTTTATTGATGAAAAGTTATCTAATGCCATGAGTTTTACAATCCTTCTTCCTAAATAGAAAAATAAAGTCTACTCCTAATAAGAACAAAATTCCTAAAAGAAAAAAAAACTTAAACTACCTAAAAGACACTCTATTATAAAGGAAATAAATCAGTCCAAATTTAATCAAAATTGATTTTGTTTCCTAATCTAAATTGACTTTGACTTTATTACTAAAAATAAACTCAAATCTGATTATTTTTAGATTTCAACCAAAACAGGATTTTACTAATGTAGAACGTTTAACGGACAATTTCATGAAGGAGCGGGTCAATCACGAGCTAAATATGGATATTAACGCAGCGCGAAAATAAACATCGGAATCCACCAAGGGTTATTCTTTGAATCAACAAAGAGTAATATTTGAATCCACGAAGATCTTCGAATCCATGAAGAAAATATAATAAAGAGGAAATTTTATTAATGAAAAATTATCTAACACCATGAGATTTATAATTTTTCTTCTTAAATAGAAAAATAAAGCCTACCCCTAATAAGAACCAAATTACTAAAAGAAAAATAACTTGAAACTACCTAAAAGACTTCTCTATTATAAAAGACACAAATTAGTCCAAATGGAATGAAATTTGGTTTTATTTCCTAATCTAAATTGACTCTGACTTTATTATAAAAAATAAACTCAAAGCTGACTACTTTTGAATTTTAACCAAAAGTGGGCATTACTGATGAGATTTTGAAAATCTAACGATCTAGTTCGCTTTGTCTCATTGAGATAGATATTTTACATATATAATATATCAGAATCCGTCTTCCGGGTTGCAAGATGTGATCGTTTCTTTACAAACGTCAATGATATGTATGTATTCATATTTAGCTCGTGATTAACACACTCCTCTATAAAGTTGTTCGTTAAACATCCTACATCAGTTAATGATGTGAGATTTTAAAAATCTGATGATCTGATTGGCTCTGTCTTACACATATAATATATTATAATCTATCTTCCCAATTGGAAGATACGATCATTTCTTTACGGAAGTCAGTAATACGTATGTATCCGTATTTACCTCGTGATTGACCCGCTCCTCTAAGAAATTGTCCGTAAAACATCCTACATCAATTTGAACAGATTAATGATTAATACTTACCCTTGCTTAGGACAACCACCTATGACAATAGAGGATTCAAGTTGCAAACAACTTATAGAGTACACACTTTCTTTATTTCAGCAGTTATGATTACAGTTTTTTTTTTGTCAATGAAATTTTTTATTCATTCAACCATATTGGAATTTTGTGTACATCAAAGATGTTAGGTCTCATGTTATAAGCTTACATCTTCTAATCTTGTTTTGATGATTACAAACAATTCCTAATATTATTTGTCTAGTGTTTATGTTTTCTTATTAGGTATTCTAAACAAACAATATGTTAAAGGATGGATGAAATCAAGTATTCACGATCATATCAAATTGAGGTTGGTGAAAATAGTGGAGTGAAGCAATACAATTCAAGTTAAAGATTCAAGTTCAAGCATCATCCGTAAGTTTACCAAGTCAAACTAGATTGAAGACCATCAAGATTGGGTAATTTAGTTTAGGTTTTATGTTATGTGTGTTAAGTACTCTAAGCTCAATCATATACACACATATTTTATTGGTTATATATATGTATGTATATATATATATATATATATATATAATATATATATATATATATACATGTTTTGGTTTTAGAGTTTTCAAGTTCATACAAAAATAATTTTGTGAAATATTGTTTTATTAGTTTATAGACTTAATAATCATAACATACATCTTTTATTAAGTCTATGAAATTAGTTTATGAAGTTTCAAAACATGGTGTAGTCAAAATGTCAAAACAAGTATATTTTATTTTCATGTTTTGGACTATTTAAAAAAAAGATTTCTTATTTAGGAGATGCTATTTGAAAACTAGTTTTTGTAACATGTGTACTTTCATATTTACAATCATTTTCTAAAGTTTCATAATTTTTAGAATTTGTTTGCTATTTTTAAAGGCAGTTTAAAAATTAAATTTCTGCTTTAAACAGGCTGTATACTTGCTATCAGTTGACTGGTCAGTCGACTGATAAAATCAGTCGACCAATCAGTCGACTAACAAAAGCGCCTGTAATTACAAAAAAAGTCCCTGTTTTATTTTGGTCGACTGAACAGTCGACTGATGACCCATCAATCGACTGATAAATGTCGTCAGTTGACTGATGAGTTGGAAAATGCCTATAACGGTCAGCTCATCAGTCGACTGGTCAGTCGACCGATGACAGTAACGGCTAGTTTTTCGTTTCTGTGTTTTTATCATTTTTCTGGATTTCACTTAGGTTTTAAGCTTTGTTTCTTCATCCTATATATACCCTATACCATTTCACTTCTGAACATAGAAGAGATGTTTTAAAACAAGTTTAAAAAGAGTTTTAGTTTGTTTTAAGTGTTTGTTTATAAAATTAGTTTTGTGAAGACAAGTTTAAAAAGAGTTTTAGTTTGTTTTAAGTGTTTGTTTATAAAATTAGTTTTGTGAAGATTGTTTTACAAGAAGAGGAGATCAATTTCAGTTTGGGCTTTCAATCTTCCTATCCCTCTCTCTTGTGATTAGAGAAATGTTTCTAAATCCATATCTCTAGCTTGTTTATGCTTTAATTGTTACATTCATATTTGCTAGATTTAATTAAGTTTATATTTGATTTTTCTCATCGCTTGCACACACAACCATTGAGCTTAACCATTTCACAGATTGTATAATTTAGGGTTGTAGTGAGTGTAACCTTGAGAGTGAGCTTAAATTGTGTTCTCACCTATTGTAGAGAACAATTTATTTATATTGTGCTTAATTGTGAGTTACACGTTGTATCACACTTGTACACCGAGAGGAGTGTGTGGTGAGAGATGGGGTTGTCCCAAGAGGAATGGCGTCGGTAGTAATACCTAGAGGTAGGTCGTAATTCCGAGCACTTGAGGGAAACACGGGCTAGAGACCAACACTTAGAGGGTATTGTAGGCATCTAAAAATGCCTATAGGTGTCCGCACGTAGCTCGGGGGCAAAGAGAAGACGATGAACATCATCATCCGAGTCAAGAAGGATTATCTGAGTGGCATGCACGTTTGTCAGTCAGCTCCAAGTACCGTAAAGAAGCTAATGAGAGCATAAAGCAAGTTAGCAAAGTGCATAAGTCAACCAAACGAAAAGATACGCAAAACAACGAAAAATACAAGTCCGGAAAAGTCGGGTAACACCAAAAAGTTCAAAAGAGCTCGGAACTCACGTGGCGCACGGGTCACCCAAGGGTGACCCGTACTCATGCGGGTCACCGCATGTTGACCCGTGCACGTGGGTCATCATGGTCTGTCTTGCGTCCAGAACTACAATAACGCCCAAAACACGTTTTAGGCTATTTCGATCGGTTTCTTCAGTTCCAAAGCTTTCCAACTGATTGGATATCATCCACAAACATGGTTAGGCCGTTGTCAACTGAAGATATGACCAAATCTCTCATTCTTATCCAAATACCACATCCGAGACCTTATAAATACAAGCCTAGGGCCTCCATTCTTAAGGGGCGAATTATTATCAAGACGAGGAGGTGCTGCCGAACTTCAGAGCAAAGAGCCACGAATTTCAGCAAGGGTTAGCGAGATCCCGGTGAACTTCGACATAAAGAAGGAGTCTTTCGAAGGATCTGAAGCTTGTTTCAACCTTTCCTTGAGATTAGGCTTGGTCTTAATCTCGAGAAGAGTACTGATTTCGTTTGGTCGATATCAATACTTCAGCGAATACTTACTTTGTGAAGTAGGAGCTCTGATTAATCATTATGTCAACCGGATCCGATCCGTAGGCGGTCCATGGATATCAACGTTCCGGACACAAGAAAATATCCTACGCAAACAGAGACTAATAAATAGAATATGTGTTTGTTTGAAAGAGATTGTAATCAGTTATTTCCATTGTGTAAAAGTCTTATAAAAAGACTAACTTTTTGTTGAGTTTATTGTAACGCCTGAAGTTGTAATAGATTCAATCACAATGAAGAAAATAATTTCTGACGCAAACACGCTTGCGACCATAGTGGGAGCCAACAACTTCTCTACAGAAGCTGTCAGGTCGCAACCTTGGATCTGGATCCCGGTTGAAGAAGAGGTTAACTGCGAGTTCGACCAACAAAAGTTCGAGGAGTATCTGTCGTCCTCCTCCTCTAGATCCTCTTCCACTCGCAAGCGCAGGAAGATCAACGCCCCTATTGTTATGGTAGCTGCACCTTGCAACACCCCTCTGACCTCCAACGAGGCTAGATCTGTAAATCTGGACTCCTCCCTAATCAAGGATTTGAGTACTGAAGGTGCGCCAATCCTATCGAAGAGGGCACGTCAAAGGCAACATCAACGCCTCGCGCACCAATTCACTAAGACTTTAGAGCCTTTTGACGGGATCTGCTATGATGCAGATCTGAAACTCAGAAGGCGCCAAGTGTTCCAGGAGCGAGCAAACACCCCTTCCTCCAAATTATCAAAAAGTGAATGGATCAAAGTCAAAAGAACCCATTCAACTCTTGAGGAGAAAATCCAGAAACGTCGCGCACTACTTGCACACGCATGAAACCTTGTGCGGGAAGCGCGTAAGTTGCAGAAGGAGGACATGGTCAAGGAACAAGCAAAACCGTGCCAAGTCTGGAGGCCGAAGCTCAAAACAACAGCCAAAACGTCGAAAAAATACGAGTCATACCAAGGTGACCCGGCCAGCCGCGGGTTACCATGTAGCGGGTCACCACGAGGTGACCCGGTGACCGGTGGGTCATCACAAGGTGACCCGTACCAAGGCTGGGTTAGATTAACTCCCGCGCCCATTCTTCCGATTCCGTCGAGTTCTGTCTCCGCTCTATTCGATCCCGCACCTCTGGTTAAGCCATGTGGCAGTATGAACTCATCCAGAGGTAAGAAAGCAATGACAGATAGTCTGGATCCTTTGAACAAGGATCAAGATAAAGTTTTGATCAAAGAACGCTTGGGTCCGGTGACTGAACCCCGAGCAACTACTCGAGCTAGGGGTCACACACGCCCTCGTGACAAGTCAGAGCCATCCTATAATAGGGAAGCACCTATAACTGATCACCACAGACTGTGAGTCATTATCCAAGAGCCTGTTGAGGTCCCACACTCACGAAAGTGTGGCTCCAAACGTGTGACTTTTGAGAATGCTAACAAGGCAGCAAGTCCTCAGAAGAAAACGTGTTCGTTAGACGATGACGTTATACCTGAGAAGTCGTGCTAACATGTGATAGATAGCTCTGGTCATCATGCCTATGAGTTGTACTATCAGGCTGGGGATACAAACAAATCTCAAAAGAGAAGTACCTGGAAAGCGGACTATCATTGTTCGTGTACAAAAATTATCAGGGCAGTATTATCAGCATGTAGCTGTCCCAAGACCGTTCCATAGAGGGTCTCGATATTCCAAAGGCTTTCCTCCGAAGCATCAAATACAAAGCTAAGATGTTTCTACAAGAAACGATCAACCGCTCAAGATGACGAACTTCAAAAAGTCATAATTAACATGGCTGATAGAGGAAAGTCAACTCAACCTTCTAGTTCTTACCTGCTTATATCGCATCGTCTAACCCGGTTACGATCGGGAACCATTAGACAAAGAGATTATCAGAGAATGCAGAGGGGATTATCCTCGGATGAAAAGCATCAGATGCCAACTCTACAATCGCTTCTGACAATACGGTATCCAGTCAAGGACAATCCCACAACGCACTTATGATCAACATCGAGCAAATGGCCAAAATCATCGAGGATACTTTGGCTAAGCAAAAAGAGAACTTTAAGTTTGAATTGGAAATGACTATGATACGGATGAAGGAAGAGCATGACCAACATATTCGGGCTCTGTCCAATCAACTTGGTAAATCCAGCCGTTGTAAAATTTCTAACCGAGCAAGTAGCAATTCTGATGTGGACGAACACCTCGATGAAGACAACCCTCCGGCTGACCAAAACGCTAGGGGTGGCCCTACTGAAGACAACAACGCTTGAGGTGGTCCCATCGAAGATGACAATGCCTGGGGTGGCCACGTTGTTCCTCTTAGAAATCGTCCAAAGCATGAGATAGATGAGGACGAGAAGATGAAAGACCTCAAGAGCAAAATCAACGCTCTGATGTTTGCTCGAGAGGTGAAGAAGATCGGTATTCCATATTCCTATCCAAGAGAGCAGGAGTCAATCCTGTATCCAGTAAAACTCAACTTGATCAACTTTACGCCGTTCGATGGGAAGGGCACCCCCACTCAATACTTGATTTATTTCAAGTCCCACTTGGGAGTGATCTCTAGCAACGAGCCTTTGATGGTCCAGTTATTCGTTTGAACCCTTCGCGGGCCTGCCTTTGATTGGTACCATCATCTCAAGCCTGAAAGCATCAATGGCTGGGATGACTTGGAAAGCTCATTCCTCAGCAATTTCTTTGATAACGACGCCGAGGTATCCAACAGGACATTCTTTGAGGAGAAACAAGAAGACGAAGAGACGGTTGATAACTTCATCAAGCACTTCTGAAATAAGGCGATGAATTGTCAAGATCCAGTCATAGAGAACTTCATCATCCAAACATATCATAACAACCTATCCATTGATATTTTGAAAGTTATGGGAGTATCATCGTCTAACATCTGGAAAGAGTTGAAGGTGCGCGGAGAGCAGGCCGAACACTTCCTCAGAAGGAAGAAAGTCGAAAGAGCCAACCGACGGCTAACCCTCCGAACTCAAGCTTCATCTCCCGTGGTAAGGGGAAGGCACCTACATCAATTGATGATGTTAATCAGACGTCGTAACAACAACCTTGAAGACAATAAAAGACTTCGGATCCGAGACTCCAAAAGAGTACTCCTTTAAGGACGAAGATGTTCCAATCATTTTTGAATCCCTCCTTGAGAACAATAATATCAAGCTACCACCTATCGCAAATCAGGAGGAAGCTGACAATACTGTGGATCCAAAGTACTATGCATACCACAGGAGGATCCTTCATCCCACCAAGGCTTGCTTCGCTCTCAAAAACAGCATCCAAACCTTAGTTGAAGCTGGTGTTATAACGCTAACTTAAGTCGAATGAGAACGGCGAACACTCCGAAGAGTATACGAGTATAAACTGCTTTTCAATCCTCCAATGAGTATAAGAGGTTAAACTGCTTCTCTTTGACGAGAAGTTCCTGGAGAATTTTATACATAATATTCTTAAGGATAACCCGATCAAGCAACTGACTACAATGTTAGACCCGGTTTCACAAAGAAAACTGGGGGTGGATAATTCATGTAATAGGAAGTTCCTGGAAGAATGCTATATGTTGTATTCTTAGGGATAACCCAGTCACTATAAAGAAGTGATAAATGAGAAACTCCCACTCGGACTCTGAATGTTCAAGGGTGAAACACTTCTTATTATCGGGATCAATTCCACCAACTTCTAAGCACTCTTTTGCTGAGATGAGATTTGATCACTTCGTTGGATCAATCTTCCCTCACAAAAATCTTCCACTAGTGTTGACGATTTATAATCTTCCACCATAAAATTCCTCACTGATCAAATTAATTGATGGTGGGTCCACTAAAATTTTTTCTGGTTTAATCCACTCAAAATCCTGCTATGTCTGTGCACTCAATACTCACATTGTTAGAGTCTGAACATAATGCTTGGAATTTTAATCTACCAATCCTTGACGATTGTCAAACCCCTTCGTGTTAAGTCCTAATCACTTGACACCAAGAACCCCTACTGAGTGATTTGCACAAGCCAATACTCCCGCTGTGATTTGTACTCACACTCCCACTATCCACTCGATCAAACCTTCCTAACAGTTAGGGCCATAATCAAAATCCTCTCTCGATTCCTCTATTGAACGAGAGATCCACAAATCGAGTGATCAAACCTTCCTACAGTAAGGATCGTCTTAAACCTCCTACTCGGTCAAACCTTCCTACAGTTAGGATCATACAACCAAAATCCCCTCTCGATTCCTCCAATGAATGAGAGGTCCACAAATCGAGCAATCAAACCTTTTTATAGTTAGGATCGTCTCAAACCTCCCACTCCGTCAAACCTTCCTACAGTTAGGACCACAAAACCAAAATCCCTTCTCGATTTCTTCCATTAATAATAGGTCCACTTTTAAATTGAGTGATCAAACCTTTCTACAGCTAGGGTCGCCTCAAACTCCCACTTGGTCAAACCTTCCTATAGTTAGGGCCAAAACCACAATTCACTCTAGATAAATGAGAAATTCACCTTTAGTTTGGTAATCAAACCTTCCGACAGTTAGGATTATCCGAATCTTTTCGATTCTCGGAATGGAGATCCCACTCTTATTTTCACCTTCCCGGATTCTTAAAGTGGAAATCCCACTTTGAGTTTCCTTTGTAACTAGAGATAGAATATAAAATTCTTCCTTTCCAGTATCGGGTTCGTCTTTACCCCAAGAGAAGACACCATCCTTCAACTTTAAAATATGTGCTTCACATGCACGGGGAATTTTATTCCGAAGCCTAAGTAAGGATAAGTCAACGCCTAACACGCGTTACCGGTTTAGTCTTTCACCGATTGAAGAAGACACCTGAATCCAAATCTCGAGAATTTTATCCCAAAGCCTAAGTAGGGATAAGTCAACGCCTAACACGCGTTGTCGATTTAGTTTTTCACCGAGTGAAGAAGACACCAGAATCCAAATCTGGAGAATTTTTTCCCGAATCCTAAGAAGGGATAAGTCAGCGCTTAGCACGCGTTGTCGGTTAGTTCTTGACCGTAAAAAGAACAAAAGCCAACATATTCGACGTTGTGGTAGGTTGTTATTTATAACACCAAAATCCGTACTTCACACGTGTGGGGAATTTTATCCCGAATCCTAAGTAGGAATAAGTCAACGCCTAACACACGTTGCTGGTTTAGTCTTTCGCCGAGTGAAAAAGACACCAGAATCCAAGTTTGGGGAATTTTATCCGGAAGCCTAAGTAGGGATAAGTTAGTGCTTAACACGCGTTGCCAGTTAGTTCTTGACCGTAAAAAGAACAAAAGCCCACATATTCGACATTATGGTAGGTTGTTATTAATAACACCAAAATTCACGCCTTACACGCGCGAGGAATTTTATCTCGACTCCTAAATAGAGATAAGCCTACGCCTAACACGCGTTGCCAGTTTAGTCTTTTGCCGAGTGAAAAAGACACCAGAATCTAAGTCTAGGGACTTTTATCCTAGATCCTAAGAAGGGATAAGTTAGCGCCTAATACGCGTTGCCGGATAGTCTATTCCTGTAAGAAAGACGAAGTCTACATATTCAATATTGTAGCACTAAGAGAGTTAACTCTCTTAGCACAACGTCACATGTGGAACGGACTTAAACAATCTGCTTGCTAGCCCGACTCAAACGGTAGTCAGTAAAAGCACGTCAAATTCGTTAATGGCTGAGGATTTACCAAAAATCCTAAGTGTACGTCTAACACACGTCACCGGGTAGTCTATTTTCATGAGAAAGACGAAGTTTACGTATTCAATATCATAGCACTAAGAGCGTTAATTCTCTTAGCACAACATTACATGCGGAACAGACTTAAACAATTCACATGCTAGCCCGACTCAAACGATAGTCGGTAAAGGCTCATCAAACCCGACTCAAACGATAGTCGATAAAGGCTCATCAAACCCGTTGATGGCTGAGGGTTTGTTAAAAATCCTATAAATGCAAGAGTCAATAACGCACCAGCTTCATTAGTTGGTGTCGTGACTTGAGCATCCAACAACCTCAAGATAAGACCCATACATGCAGATGAATTAGCTTTAACAGTTAATCCAGCAGCCCTAACATTTAGGACCGTCACGCTCCAATGTCTTAAGAGCCTAAACCGTGTAGACTCCAGTTAACATATGAGTATAAACTGTGTTAACGCCACTCAACGTGTTACAACAAAGGTCAACGCCAGACAACGCGTTACAGTAAAGATCGATGTCGGTCAACGCTTCGATAATGTCGCCAAAACAAGGCTAAGGAAAAATTCTAGGTTAAAGGATGATTCCAGGGAGTTCAATCACATCCAGATACAAATTCCTGACAAAGATGATCAAGTTCAACATCAACTCAATGACACGAGCTAAGTTCAGAAACTTACACACCACTTTTAGTTTAATATTTCAAAAACGATCAGACGATAAACGCAGCACCGGAAGAACTTTATTTATTCGACAAAATATTGAGTAGATTGAAGACTGAAGAAGTCAAGAGCTGAAGCAAATTACAGGTCCTTTCACACCGACTGAAGGTTGGGCCTATCACATCCAAAGCATTTCAATCTCTTCTGTTAGCAAGAAAAAATTCACCTGCTAACATGCACCATGGAGCTAACTGCTAGAAACGTAACATGAGAAGCCTTGTTGAACCAGTTATGATTACTGTTTCTACAAGAAAACGACTCTTCTTGTAAAAAAAACTTGTAGGAAAACTACGTTTCCTCAATGTTTACTAGATCAACATAATAGAATAAGTATCTTAATCTGATGCATGTGAGTTGGATGAAGCTTGACATCCTCTTATTTTAGTTTCTAGTCAATAAAAAAGCTTTCTGAAATAATTTCAACTTCTGTTCGAAGCAAAACTAGTTATTAATCATGCACTTGGAGAGCCAAAAGGAACGATATCTCGCTTATAGAATGCACTATCTTTTCGAAGGGGTCAATAATAACAAACCACTATTTAAAAAAAGGGTATATTACACTAAACCCCCAAGAACTTTCAGCTTTCTGCAGTAAACACCAAAACTTTCAAAATTGTAATGAACCCCTAGTAACTTTTGGAATTGTAGAAAACCCCTTGTAAGTTCCTGCATATTTAATTGCAGATAACCCCCATAAATTTTAATCAATAAAATAAAAAATGCATTTTGAAAGTTATTGGGGGTGGGGGTAGTATTATTTACCCAAAAGGTATTAGGGGTTTTCTGCAAAAGTTATTGGGAGATTAGTGCGATTTTTTGAAAGTATTGGGGATCTACTACAAAACAATGAAAGTTCTTTGGGTGTTTAGTATGATTTACCATAAAAAAGTCATTGACACTGCCCGTTCTTTCAGAAAAAAAGAACTTGTGAATAACATCTAAAGTTCAATAAAGGCTTTTGCTCTTCTGCATTGGCTGATTTCGGTACCTTTTCTTGGAGGTATCAAATTTGCCTCCTTTCTTTTATTGATCTTCTAAATTCTAATACCTAATTTCTTTTCTAAAATACCCAAGCTAGTCGTAAGTTAAGTTCTACTTATTCAATTTATTATATATTTAAATTTAATGAGAGCATGTCAAGTGGTTTTGGTTAGAAAAGAAGTTGATTGTTATAGAGGGTCAACAGCATGCATGCAAGTCGTACTACAGACATCATCCTTTTGTATACTAGCATTATTGTCGACAAAATTTTCTTAGACAAATATTTAAGCCTTTTATCATGATTAAAACACATAAAAGTTATTTCACTTGTCTGTTTTCATAATAGTAAATTCTTAAAACTTGATTTGACCAGCATCTAAACTATGATAAAATCTTGATCTTTTCAATATGATATGTGGTAAATGTTAAGTGGTTAATTACGAAAACGTCCACTCTTTAAAAATGACTTCACAAATTGGGGAAAAAACATTTTTTTTACTGAAGGACAACTGTTTTCTATAAACTCAACAAAATAAGAAATTGGTCGTCCATAATTTTTTATGTCTAGTGATTATAAATACTCTGGGAGAAAATCGACAGTACCAATTTAGAAAGTTCTTATGCATGCACATACGTTATGCAATTATAACTCTCTGCGAATGAGTCAAATTAAAGTAGTATTACTCCAAGAAAAAATATAAAATCATTTGAATCATTGACACTCCCACCTAATCCTTCTTAAAAGAAGATTTTCATATTTGAAAAAGGATGGTTAACAACTTTGAACTTATTAATCAGAGTTTAGTTTTAGCTCACATTGATCTGTACTGTGCACCTTCACCTTCACTTTGGTTGTTGATTGCTTACTTCATTTTGTATATATATTATTCTTCTTAAGTTTCAATATTTCTTGGCATTGCTTACGTTTAACTTCACAAGACTAGAACAACGCAACTGTATTAGTTATTGAACAATTCAGTTTTTGGGGTACATTTCTTTGTCATAAGTCACAGATAACAGTTTAAAAAGGGTTTTTATTTTTATTTTTATTAATATATACCAAATTCACGTAGATGTGTCTCTTATACAACTTTTACAATTTAGCTTCTGAATAAGTCCACCGATAATGATATATACACAATACATACTTGGTTTGGTTAGTTAAGGTGTTGTTTCCCTGCTTTTAGTTCTTGCTCAATCCTAATAGATCCCTGCTAGCTTTCTGAAGAATGCAACAGATGCAGTCTTTTAAATTGATTAATTTTTTTGAGAAATTATAAAAAATTGGTATTACAAATATGTATTGGAACCCTTTTCTGTGTATAATGAATGATGTTCAAAATTGATATTATACAAGTCAAAAGAAGAGTATGAGCAAACTCGATATATGCTTGCTTTTATACGGATTATTTTAGAACAACGGCTGGATGTCCAAAAGGCACTCGACCAAAGAAAAAAAGAAAAGAAAAGAAAAAGAGAGATAATGTACCTCAAATTATAGGTATTTTTAAATTTTCCCCACCAATCATTGGAACTTCAGACTTCCAGTACTTCAAATTGTTTCTTTGTTTCAAAATTGCCCTTCAAATTAAATGACACAGAATCTACTTAGAACGTTCTGTTAAAACGCTAAAGAACTTTTAAAAATACATAATCTACTCCTTAACAGGTCAATTTAATTTAAAGATTGTCAATGACAATCACGGCTGATCAAGGCATTTGCCTTGAGGAGTTGGGTTGTCCTCTTGCTCCCTCCATTTCTTGAGGGAGCCCATCGAGGCATTAATTCAATGCCAGAGTTCAATAAATCTCGGGATCTGAGACCTTCAAAATTTGTTAATGGACTTGATTCCCATACCTTGCGTACTGATTCGTATCATGCACGTTGTGCTCTGTTGCGCGCCTATACGGAAGCGTGCTCTCAAATAAAAGCTCACGTCCACGGGGAGAGAATGAGGAGATTCTACTAAATCAAGAAAAGTACAAAGGGTTACAATCTCATAAAAGCTCACAAATAAACCCTAAATCAAATCTCTCAACTTGCTCACAAGTTCTCCCTCTCAATATGCTCAGTACAATCTCAAATCTCTGATTTAAAACCCTAGAAAATCATGTTTTAGTATATATCAAAGTACAAACTCAAAGCGAACAGGAAACCAAAACTAAGGTCCAGCCCGACTTGCGATCGACCGCAGAGACACGTGCGGTCGACCGGATCCAACGATAGAAAGCAGAAATCACTACAGGGTTTGGCCGGTCGACCGGACTTGACCTCACGGTCGACCGCCAAAAATTCAGAGACCTCCCAGGCTACGTGCATGTTTCTGGTCGATTGCGCCTGCCATTGCGGTCGACCGCTGGGAGCTTAAAAGGTTTTTCTGTCATTTTCTTGTATTCGCTTCAATTCTCCACCACGGTGAAGTTTTCTCAAAACTAAGCCAACACCAAACTAACCAAATGTCCCACTTGTTGTGTCCATTACGAAGTGGAAGTAATCCACGACAACAGACTCAATCCACAATAAGTCAGGAACCCAAAATCGGCTGCACCAATGAAGTTGCCTACATACCCACTCTCCCAAGAGATCAAGCCGCTCGTAGTTCATCAAAATGTGATGGCCTCGACAATCAGGAATATACAACAAGTTTCTGCAATGATCAAACTTGTTGCTCAGAACCACCTTAGTGAGCATATCCGCCGGATTATTCTTTATGTGAACCTTCATAATCTCCACATCGCCATCTTTAAGAACATCTCAAACGAAGTGATAACGAATGTCAATGTGCTTCATCCGCGCGTGAAAAACCTGGTTCTTCGTCAAATAGATAGCATTCATACTATCATAATGTATAGTGACGGACCATTGCGATATACCAAGTTCCTCCAAAAGTCCCCGAAGCCAAATAGCCTCCTTTGTAGCCTCCATAATGGCCATATACTCTGCCTCCGTCATCAACAAAGCCACCGTAGACTACAAGGTGCATCTCCAACACACCGACACACGGGTCAAAGTGAACACATACCCTGTCGTAGACCGGCGCTTATCCAAATCCCTGGCATAATCCGAATCAATATAGCCAATGTACAACTACCCACCTCTAGTATCCCGCTCAAAAACTAAACCAAAATTGAGGGTAGCACGAATGTACCTCAAAATCTATCTCACGGCGTCCCAATGACCCACTCCTGGATCGTGCATATTGTAGGCATCTAAAAATGCATATAGGTGTCCGCACAGAGCACGAGATGGAAAGAAGACGACGAACGTCATTATCCAAGTCAAAGAGGATTTATCTGATACCGACAAGTGCATGAAGCGAATCGGTGAACTGTTAATGACGTAGAAACAAGCTACCGGAATAGCCACCGCCAAGTGGTCCTCACGCTCATTGGCCACCAGAATGGCAAACCAAGTGGCCCGTGTGCTCACCGGCCACCTCTAAGTGGCCCACGTACTCACCAGCCAGCTCTAAGTTAACAAAACGCATGAAGCGAATCGGTAAAGTGTACAAGTAAACAAAACGACGGAATGCGCATAAAGGAAGAAACAAGCCCAAACCGAACAAACAGGAAAAGCCCCTGGCGGCCGAGTCACGTCAAAACGACTCGGCTAAATCCAGTGGCTCAGCCGAAGTGTGAGCCACCAAATGGTGGCTTGCGCAGGCTTGAGCCGAAACATGATTTTGATGGTTTTTACATGATTTTGACGGGATTTATCGGTTCCAGAGGTTCCCAACTGACTTGATATCATCTCTACACATGGTTAGGCTTTTGTCAACTGAGCATATGGCAAAATCCTTTATTCTTATCCAAATACCCTGTATCCGAAGCCCTATAAGTACGAGCCTAGGACCTTCTTTCATAGGGAACGAGATATAATCAAAGAGGGCGAAGTGATGCCGAATTGTAGAGCCAAGAGCCACGAATTTCAGAGAGGGTTAGCTAGATCTTGGTGATTTCCTATGCATAAAGAGTGTCTTTCGAGAGATCTGAGACCTGTACCCCCTTTCTGTGACGCCCTAAGGTTCACACAAGGCTGCAGTCCAAGGTGAAACCCGGATTGTCAAACCTGCCAAGCACCAAATACCATGCTACGACATGTTTCACCATCACAATCACTATCTCTCTAGTGGAAACAACAAATAGGTGAAGGTACAAACAGGCAAATAATTATAGTAGTACAAAATCAGATATGCACAGAAGAAGTATATCAACAAATGAGCCCAACTGAAATAGAATGAAGATATCTCTGAGTCAGAAATACATCTCAACACAATGAGTCAAATGAAATCTCACTAAGGCACTCAGCCTCTACAAAAATGAATACAACTCTAAAATCTGAACAATGAACATAACTATATAGTGGAGCTTCAACTGCTAAAACCGTGCGACGGCGACTAAGCTAGAACTCCGTCATCCTGCGGCTCTCCGAAACTCTGATCTGCCTGAAAGATACAATTTAAACAAAAAAAACAACAACAAGAGCGTCAGAGCGCTACAACAATATCACCTCCATTCGCCCCCAGGGAAAGGGCTGCTAGATGAAGTGGAGGCTCTATCTATTAAGCATAGTCTACCTATATCAATTTCCCCGTATCTAATGGAGTTAATATTTAGACACCCCTACAAGACGAGACGTAGTACGTCGAGCGAAATAATCCAAACAAGGAAACCCCCATATATATACTATATGTCTCAAATTGTAGATCCCCAAATACCAATTCCAACTCTATAAATGAAAACAACACTCAAAAGAAATACTCCAAGCCTCAACTATATAGAACCAATGTTACAATCTCGAACTACTTCTCAAGTAGTTGGCGCAATTATAAGAGAATATCATTCAACTCAAACATCACGGATACATGTAATAATGATACTATTGTAATACTCTTACTCAATCGTTCTGCGACAAATAGGTTTCATCTCCCTATTTCCGGATACATATAGAACATCATTATTCATATGTGTTTATCAATTTAACTCGTGTTGAAAGTGTGTAAATCTAACACAATCTAGCATACATACACCAATCTTGGTGTGCGTGTCCACATCTGAAGTTCACCATAATCCCAGGTGTTTAACAATCACTAATATCATAGTCTATCATCATAAGGTCGAGAAATTCGTTCGACAACCAAAAACAAACTCAAATATACATGCACAGCCGAAACAGACTGGCAGTCGACCGTGACGGTCGACCGCGACGGGATCCAGAGACTACTCATGTCTCTGTCCTGCACGCGGTCGACCATGACGGTCGACCATGAACCATGTTTCCAGATTCTCATGCTCTTTGTGTATGTCGTGTTCACGTCGTGTTTCCTCAATATAAACATGTCTAAAACTTCATAAAATTTGTATGCAAACATGCCACAGCAGATGTGAACATCTGGAAACAACTCAATAATTATAAACATAATTTTATGCATTAGATTTGTATTCAAAACCCTAAAAACATGCATAAAAGCTCAAAACAACGAATCAAACCTCTTTCTTTAGATTAACCACGTTTTAAAATCATCATCAGATCTAATGATTGCCAATCAACTTAGGAAAGATAATCATTCATTAAATCATATTTTAACACTTAGGTATCACAAACGTAGGGTTTTCTCATCTTTAATCCACATGCAAACTCAATTAAAAGTCAAATTAGGGTTTAAACATGATTAGCACATGATTAACAAGATAAAAACGAATTTAAAAGCAACCCTAATGATCATGATTATATTTTTATTATAAACAGCAAGAAAAACATATAGATCTAACATGAGTTTAAGATCTAACAACAAAAATCTAATCTTTTTCACATTAGATTAAGATCTAAGCATGTAAATACAAAATAAACTTCTAAGCTAGTTATTTAACTATGGGGATGGGTTTGGATGTAAGTGATCTTGCCTTAATCTTATGTGCAAGTCTTTGAAACAATCAGCAAGCAAACCACGAGCATGAACAACCCGTTCTCCCTCGCTACACGTCGATGATCTCGCCCTCGTGCCGGTGTTTTGCTTCACAAAGCTCTCCAAACTCATAAGAAAAAGGTCTAGGGTTTTTGAGGGGAGAGGGTGGCTGCTAGGGTTCATAGATATGATAAAAAAAATTTCGTGAAAAACACAGGTATTTATAGAGGCAAACCCGAAACAAAACTGTTTGACCCGAACCAGGAAACCTAGTCTGACTAGGAAAACAATCTTCGGTATTTTGGTTGTAACTTTATCGTATGACCTCGGAATAAGGTGATCTAAGATTTGTTGGAAAGATGTTGAAGAGACCTACAACCTTGGTCCTTTACACTTTTCCAAATTCTGACTGAATCGGTATGTAAAATATAAAAACTCTCAACTGGTCATTATTCCCAGATTTTCACTCTTTTGGCCTTTGTGCATGTCTTGTGCATTTGCACTCATATTTTCACAAATATACATTGAATTGATCTCGAATAAATTCTTATCATACTCAAATATCAAAATATGTTATTTTTCACTATATAATATATTTACCATAATTTATCATAAAATATTTAAATTTACGGGGTTTTACATTCTTCCCCCCTTAAAAGAATTTTGTCCTCGAAATTCCGCAACCGTATCGTAGAGGTTAATAATACATTACCATAATTCTTCAAATATGAAACATTGAAATATCTATACTTAACACTCTAAAATATGAATATTCCCACTTAACCCCTAACTAAACGGAACTAGTACGTCGGGCGAAAAATCCAAACAAGGAACCCCC
>NC_033796.1:79229922-79268957 GCF_001876935.1 Asparagus officinalis
TATGCGCTGCAAAAATGAGTTCCCGAATCTCTGTTACCTTTTCTGAAGTCTGCCTTATAAGCTCCTGTCTAAGCAATAAACTTTCTTGTAGTTCTGTCAAATGAGTAAGCAATCTATATTGCCTCCCGTATTATTCCTCATACGGTGCAATGCTAATAGTCTATGATAAATAATATTATAATCATACTCAATCAATGGAATATGATCCTCCCAGCTATTCTGCAAGTCTATAATATATGTTTGCTACATGTTTTCCGACACTTGGTTTACTCTCTCCGTTTGCCCATCGGGCTGTGGGTGAAAAACACTAGAATATCACACTGGCTATCTATCAAATTCTGGAAACTCCTCCAGGAGTGCTAGAATATCACACTGGCTATCTATCAAATTCTGGAAACTCCTCCAGGAGTGCCTCTTCACATCTTTGTATATTTTTATTGTACCTGAATACACTGTATATCTGGTATGAAACGGCTCATCTGTCACGAAATATAAGTTATACCCTCTGGGTCTGCATCAAAACACCTCCTAGTCCTATTAATGACGTGTCCACGTAAATGACAGATATTGTATCACTGCTCAGAAAAGTCAAAATTGTTACTGTAGTCTATCTAGCCTTAATATTCTCAAAGGCTTCCTGGCACCCCGTGCCCAAAGCAAACTATACACCCTTCTTCATAAGGTGTGCAAGTTGTATCACAATCTTCGATAAGTCCCGAATGAACTTTCTCTCATACCCTACCAAAACTATGAATCTTTGTAATGGTTCTTAGCGGCTCCCAAACAAGTACAGCCTTAATAATGGATGGATCCACTGTTATGCCCACCTGCTGATGACGTGGCCTAAAAATCTGATCTCTTATAACCAAAACTCGTATTTGCTAAACTCAGCATATCAGTGATGCCTCTAATCTCGATTATCCGCTATGCCTGCAATGCCAATAGAAGATACTGCTCGTGTTCTGCCTCCGATCCCGAAAATATAAGGATGTCGTCGATAAAACGACTACGAACTGGTCCTAACATGGACGAAAAACCCGGTTCATCAAATCTATGAATACCGCGGGTGCATTGGTCAGCCCAAATAGCATGACAAGAACTCAAAAGACCCATACCGAGTCAGAAAATGCGGTTTTGAAAATATCCATTTACCGCACTCGCAACTGGAAATAACTAAGATGAAGATCAATCTTCGAGAAATGCTGCGCTCCTTGCAGCTGGTCGAACAAGTCATAAATCCTCAATGATGGATACCTGATCCGAATAGTGACTTTGCTCAACCCATGATAATCAACACACAATCGCATGCTATAGTCCTTCTTCTCCACGAAGAGGACCGGTGCTCCCATAAAAAGACTCCGTAGAATAAAACTCTGAGATAACATCTCATCTAGCGGTGTCTGTAGCCCCCTCATCTCAACGGGTGCCACACGATAGGGTGCTCGGAATATCGGTACGGTGTTTGCTGCAACTCGATGCAGGGAAACAACCTCTCTCAGTGGAGAAAAATGGGTATGTCCTGAACGACATCCTTATACTCTGAGACGACTCCGGTCTCGCTCAAAACTGCACCCCGATCCCGTATCATCACCTCCTCGACGCATGCCAGAAATGACTCTCCGGTCTCGCTCAAAACTGCACCCCGATCCCGTATCATCACCTCCTCGACGCATGCCAGAAATGACTTCGTATTCTGGTTACCCTATGAGGTTGCTACTATCTATATAATCCCAACGAATGCTCATAAGCGTACTGTTTTAGCAAAACAGTCGATACTAATATTGTCACGCCCACTTCCCAAAATACCCGGGAATCGGAACGTGGACAAGCCCGCGACTTATTAGATTGAGAAGAAATATACACTATTATTTTTTTTCTTTTTCTTTTCTTCTCAATCCAATATGCTAAGCGTCTGGAAATAAATACAATGCGAAGTCACAGGTCCCCGATCACAATCAGCTAGAATATAATAGACAAACTCAGAATAAAAATATCATATCACAAAAAAGATAACATCCGAGACATAATAATACCGGTCAAACGTGCCCTTATAAATACTGGAGAATATAATACATTGTTCAAACTGAAATGGGAAGTACTATAAGAGTAAACGGAACCATCAACTAATAAATGAAAAGAATAGACGTCGACTACTTCTTCTGCTCCGTCTACAGGGTACTCCTGCTGAGAATCCTCTGAGTAAACTAGAACCATCAAGGAATAAGCTTCGACTCCTTCTACTGCTACGTCCGCTAGGCACTCTTGCTGAGAATGCTCTGGCCCCTACTGAACCTGTTCTTCCTCTAAGTCTGACATACACCAGAGAAAACAGGTGTACATCAGCGTTTATGGCACACGACAAGACCCCATAAAACTAAAGAACAACGAAAACCAAAACGAAAAACAATACAACAACAAAATGATAAAGAAACGTGCAACGGGAAATCTAATGAAATCAATCAAGTAATAAGTCGACAATGCAGCTAGCGATCAGAAATTATCCAAGTCATAAGGTCATACAACTAGAAGGAATTAATACTTAAAAATCTATAACTCGAGACGTAGTACGTCGAGCGAAATAATCCAAACAAGAAAACCCTCATGTATATACCATATGTCTCGAATTGTAAATAATTAAATATTAACTCCGATCTATGTATGAAAAGAAACACAACTGGCCTACATCTCACAAGAAATCATACCTAGCCAAGAAACGAGGTCATGTAACTAGCCATTCTATAACAGGTCACTGGTCACATCTCACATAGAGCCAACGCTCATATCACCGGATAATTGACTGTTCACAAATCCCCTACGTGTATCCAAACCCGCGAAATGGTTCGGTGAGAGGACTACACGCAATCCGATTTTGGCCTGGTCTGAACTCAAGCAAAACTCGGGTGACAAAACGATTTCACTGACCAAGTGCGAAACGGTTCACTTGGCCTAACAAACTAACCCCAGTGCGAAACGGTTCACTGGTTCTAGTCTGGAAGATACATCAACAGTCTTATCCGATCACATGAACATTAACTTCCCTATCCTAACTCTTCTCACTTTTCTAAGTCAACACAATACATGTCTCTAGGTCACGTAAGGCTACTACAGTCATAACCACTAACAGTTCTCAATCACAACCAGAAATAACGAATACGAATGATCATGTACGATAATATCAAGGCATATCACATAATTAAAATTAAGAAACATAAATCATGAAAAATTCATAATAATCCCTTTTCTAAAATAAATCCTTTAAACTTATTTATAAATGTTCTAAAATAATTCCTTTTATAAAACTCTCTTAAATTATTGAAATTATTCTAAATTGATACTTATTCTAAAATAAATTCTTTTAAATTATTTACAATTATTCTAAAATAATTCTTTGTCGAATAAATTCTATTAATTTATTATAATTACTCTAAAATGATTTTTCACCAAAATAGTAATTATTTTAAATTGATTATTTTGTCAATAAAATTCTTTAAAATTATAAATTAATCTAAAATAATTTTATTTTATTTTATCTTTACAGTATCTATTATCACAATTTTATTTTTAATATCATTCGTCAAATAAATCGATGCAGGTCATCACAGTATATGTATTACAATGTGAATGGTCATACGTCATTGTCCACAGTCCATTTCGTTCACAACAGTTCTATACGTTATAGTTCTCAGTTCAATATGTTCACGACAGTTCTATATCTGTAACGAGTAATTATTTGGGTAACGAGTTCGTATGCATAATTAATCTGTGATCATTCTAAAATTGTACTGAGCAAGAATAGGGATATTGCAAGCAACTAATTAATTCAGAGCGGATCTAAGAATTGAATGATAAGTCAAAAGAGTATCGGGATCTTGCCTCGGGGTTTTTGTCGAATGAATCGACGCTGACGGCGCGGGTAGGATCTGACGCAGAGGAGCACGGCGTTGGAAGGAACTCCGGCGAGGGCTGCAGGATCTCGGCGATGCTCGTCGGCGATGAGGGGGCGGACTGGGATTGAGCACGGCACGGTGGCGTCGACGGAAGCTTGGGGTTTGAGCGGGAGGCAGCGACGCGGATCGGGGGCTGTTTAGAGGAAGAGGGAGAGAGGTAGGCAGGGTTTAAATAGAAGAAATTTAAAAAAAATAAAAATAAAATAAAATATTAAAAGAGGATGCGCGTGGAGTTTTTTTGGAAAAAAAAGGAGGGAGAGAACGTGATGAGGGGGTGGTTGTTGGGGGTTTGACGGGGAACAACAGTTTGGATTATTTTCAAATGGGTTCAGGTATTTAAACGAAAATAATTAAATAAATAGTTATGGGTATATAAAAAAAATTAAACCAATTACGGAATAATTATCTACAAATAAAAACGTACATGTTGTGCTAATACAACAGTTGATATGAAATAGTCGAAATATACACATTTTGTATAATTAAACGAGAATAAATAATAATAATAATAATATATTTACTTACATTTAAAATCAAATAATTATGTGACAATTATCTACACGATAAAACGTACCAGTTATGCTAATACGACAACTGATACGTAATAATTAAAATAATATATTAATTTACACAAATAATACGTAATTAATAATTCAACATAATACAAGAATTAATACGTAGTAGTAATAATAATACGACGTATTATTTAAAATAATACGTAATAGTATCAGTAACACAACGGATAAATCCCAGAAATTTTCATTGCTCTAAATTAATTTATAATTATCAAAACCATTTAAATAAATATAAAACTTAGACTTTAAATCATAGAAAATTTCTAAAAAATCAAGAAAAGTACAAATACTCTTTTAAAAATCATAATTAAATATTTTAAAATACCAAAAATTTATTTTAACTAATATCAAAATTTCACGGTCCTTACATTCTACCCCCCTTAAAACAAATTCCGTCCTCGGAATTAAAATAAGATATGCACGATATCATATAGTAATATGTAAAGCAAAAATAAACATATAATAGCTGACAATAGAAAGTAAAAAAGCATATCAATAATGGATGTAGATAAAAGGCATAGAATTATATGCAACAATCATGTAATTATGTATTCATAACATTTACACAACAAACACAATATCAAAATATACCAATAACCATATATCATTATAACTGTTAGAATAACCAAATATGATATTAAACTATAAACCCAATATACATATAGAATAAACATAATACAATATATGAACTGCCATGTAATAATTTCCAAAACAATAATCACATATGGACATGAACAGTTAACTAAAACAGTAATGCAGAGACTTTTTGTATATGGAAAATTGATAAATACAATAATTGAAATATTTAATGAATAGACAATAAGATACATTATTAAAGTAAAACATACACAACCTAACAAAATAGAGAGAGAGAAAACAACTAACAAACACAACAAAATATCTACAACGTGTAAAATCTGTAACTAAGTTGTATAAACTTATAACACTCATTTCACATTCTAAAATAAACTATGAAACTACTGATGAAACGTAAAAGAAATAACTATGTTAACTAATAAATAATATAACCCAAATAATACAAATAAACTAATAAATAATATAACCCAAATAATACAAATAAACTAATAAATTAATAAAATTAAAGCTAACATAAAACGACATATAAGAAAAACATATAACTTAATAAGTATCCTAATAATAATGGTAATAAAACACGTACATGAAAAGTAAAATGTGACCAAAGTTATGTGGTAACATACACAGCAAATATGTATAAATACATGTACAATACGTAGAATTAATAAAATAAATGTAACACAAAATAAAAATAATTACACTATAATGCGACCACAAACAAAAATTATAATAAAACATAATAAATACTGAATCACAATAAGTATAGAAATACACAAATTAAGACGTGAAAGAAAAATGAGTAAGAATACACTCCATAAATATAAGACACACCAACTACAAAAATATTACGACTAAATACGTAACCAAAATACAATATGTAAAAATACAAAAATCAAAGATAAACAAACACCAACATTGTAATAACCTCTAATAACCCTATTCACAAACCATAAAGCCATAACACCACACACTCACATTGAAAAATAACAAATCCTATCCAAAGAAAAATATAAGAATAAAACGATATTGATATAATATGATCTACGAAAAATACAAAAATAAGATACACAAAACAGAAGAGTAACACGATGTAAAACAATACAAGTTAAAATAATGAAAAATACAAATTTGATAAGAAGAAACATAAATGAAAGACTCAATGCATTTAAATAAGTAACGAACAAACTGACAGTATAAAACTCAAGATAACTCAACACATACAAAAATAGTAGAATACACTGTAACATAAATGTTTACTAACAATACTGACACTCACAAACATACTACTATATAAAGAAGTATAATATATAAAAACAAAAACTATAAAAGGTAAAATAGGTATATAAACAAATGAAAACATAAGAAGAGCATAATTCTGTATAATAAAAACACCAATGCATCGTAGATAAACATAGTTACACAGTTGATACTAGAAATAATAAATGACTACAAATCAATAACATCGTAAATATAATAATCTAAGTGAATACACTATAATGAAAAGAGAATAGTAAAAATAAAAGTAAAGCACAACACAAGTAAGCAAAAATAATGAATAGAGAATGAACAACAACTAATAACACAATAAAAGGTGTAATATCTAAAAATATCATAAAATAAATACTAAAAATAACACGCGTATACAATGTATTTTGTTTCAATGACAAAACAATACATATCGAAAACGAAGCAAACAACAACAAATATACAACTACTCTATAATAACCATGAATAAATACTTTACATACTCATAAATGCTATTTAGAATAATCTTTTATATTAGTTATAAAAGGATAATAATTAATGTAACAAAATAACTACATAATTAGTAACTCAACTTTAAACTTAACAATATGAATAATTGCTTAAATATCAAAATACATGGCTCTTAAAAAATAACAAAACCAATGCGAATATACTAAAATAATCTAATAAGACAAAACTTACTATTAAGAAACTATATATTGAAAATGTAAATGATAAGAATATACTGTATATGTAGAATATTAAAATCATGAACTTATTAAGGTATATCACAAAACACGATCAATATACAATAATCTAAATATAAGTAAATAATAGATGATATGACAGAAACGTACTCGTACATAATATAGATATGCAAAAGTATAATTAAACACAATAAAAATCTAAATATCAGATATGATATACGATGCATATGTGAAATCTAATGACATGATTTAAACAATTAAAAATGTATAAGTAATGATATATATTTTTAATAAAAACGTACAATATAACACTGTATGTGATACAAAAAATAATATAATAAATAATACAGAAATGAATACAATTAAACGATATATAAGTCAAATCAAGAAAATATAGTTGTAAGAATATTAACACATATAATAACGACCGACACGAGGATAGAGGAGTCATAGGAAGAGAGGGTAGTCGTAAAGCGACGAAACAAGAACAATGGAAAGCTCCGGAGTCAAAGAGTGATAAGATAGGGATGAAACGAAATCTATCAAGAAAATAGGATAAGGGTTCAAGAATAGTCTCACGGATGAAATATGATATGTATCTAAATTTTCTATCATATTCTTACTAGTGGAAACTCGGGACCGTGATCGGAACCGTGACCTGCGTGGGCCACCACTAAAACCTGTCACACCCCGCTTCCCAAAATACCCGAGAATCAGAACGTGGACAAGCCCGTGACGTATTAGATTGAGAATAAATATACACTATTATTTTTTTTCTTTTTCTTTTCTTCTCAATCCAATACGCTAAGCGTCTGGAAATAAATACAATACGAAGTCATAGGTCCCCGATCACAATCAGCTAGAATATAATAGACAAACTCAAAATAAAAATATCATATCACAAATAAGATAACATCCGAGACATAATAATACCGGTCAAACGTGCCCTTATAAATACTGGAGAATATAATACATCGTTCAAACTGAAATGGGAAGTACTATAAGAGTAAACAGAACCATCAACTAATAAATGGAAAGAATAGGCGTCGACTCCTTCTTCTGCTCCTTCTACAGGGTACTCCTACTGAGCAAAATCACGGGGTCTGTCTTCCTCTAAGTCTGACGTACACCAGAGAAAACAGGTGTACTTCAGCGTGTATGGCACACGGCAAGACCCCATAAAACAAAAGAACAACGAAAACCAAAACGAAAAACGATACAACAACAAAATGATAAAGAAACGTGCAACGGGAAATCTAATGAAATCAATCAAGTAATAAGTCGACAATGCAGCTAGCAATCAGAAATTATCCAAGTCACAAGGTCATACAACTAGATGGAATTAATACTTAAAAATCTATAACTCGAGACGTAGTACGTCGAGCGAAATAATCCAAACAAGGAAACCCTCATGTATATACCATATGTTTCGAATTGTAAATAATTAAATATTAACCCCGATCTATGTATGAAAAGAAACACAACTGGCCTACATCTCACAAGAAATCATACCTAGCCAAGAAACGAGGTCATGTAAATAGCCATTCTATATAGAGCCAACGCTCATATCACCGGATAATTGACTGTTCACAAATCCCCTACGTGTATCCAAACCCGCGAAACGGTTCGGTGAGAGGACTACACGCAATCCGATTTCGGCCTGGTCCGAACTCAAGCAAAACTCGGGCGACGAAACAATTTCACTGACCAAGTGTGAAACGGTTCACTTGGCCTAACAAACTAACCCCAGTGCGAAACGGTTCACTGGTTCTAGTCTGGAAGATACATCAACAGTCTTATCCGATCACATGAACATTAACTTCCCCATCCCAACTCTTCTCGCTTTTCTAAGTCAACACAATACATGTCTCTAGGTCACGTAAGGCTACTACGGTAATGACCACTAACAGTTCTCAATCACAACCAAAAATAACGAATACGAATGATCATGTACGATAATATCAAGGCATATCACATAATTAAAATTAAGAAACATAAATCATGAAAAATTCATAATAATCCCTTTTCTAAAATAAATCCTTTAAAATTATTTATAAATGTTCTAAAATAATTCCTTTTATAAAACTCTCTTAAATTATTGAAATTATTCTAAATTGATACTTATTCTAAAATAAATTCTTTTAAATTATTTACAATTATTCTAAAATAATTCTTTTGTCAAATAAATTCTATTAATTTATTTTAATTACTCTAAAATGATTTTTCCCTAAAATAGTAATTATTTTAAATTGATTATTTTGTCAATAAAATTCTTTAAAATTATAAATTAATCTAAAATAATTTTATTTTATTTTATCTTTACAGTATCTATTATCACAATATTATTTTTAATATCATTCGTTAAATAAATCCGTGCAGGTCATCACAGTATATGTATTACAATGTGAATGGGTGCCTGCCGTATCAATATTTGGACCCGATAATCTTCAAGAACATCCATTTACGATCCACTCGGGACCATTCCACACCAACTACCCTATCCTCTGAATATATCCCGCATCCACTTTATAATTTTCGAAGTATAATCGAAATAAAACACTAACATTTGCACAAGTAGCATAAAATGTGCACCTCCAAACTATACCTTCCTTTGGTAACGTCCAGATCTATTCATAAAGCCAATACCCGCATCATCTTAAAATGCAAGCCTATAAGCGTATCCAGATCAAACCCCCAATGAGCTTGCGTGCATGCTTTACAGTCCAAAAACTAACCCTAAAACTTAAATGCATCCGACATTACATCCAAAATCCGAATATTTCAGCCCGATACGATTCGAATTAGCAGATTACTGGCCAAATATGATCATAATCACAGTTAATAGCCTTCATTCAGACAAAAAACCGAACCAGATCTGAACAAAAACGAACCGGAAAAAGAGAGAGAGAGAGAGAGAGAGAGAGAGAGAGAGAGAAACTGAGCACGAGAGAGAGAGAGGTAGGCAGGGTTTAAATAGAAGAAATTAAAAAAAATAAAAATAAAATAAAATATTAAAAGAGGATGCGCGTGGAGCCCTTTTTTTGGAAAAAAAGAGGAGGGAGAGAACGTGATGAGGGGGTGGTTGTTGGGGGTTTGACGGGGAGCAACAGTTTGGATTATTTTCAAATGGGTTCAGGTATTTAAACAAAAATAATTAAATAAATAGTTATGGGTATATAAAAAAATTAAACCAATTAGGGAATAATTATCTACAAATAAAAACGTACATATTGTGCTAATACAACAGTTGATACGAAATAGTCAAAATATACACATTTTGTATAATTAAACGAGAATAAATAATAATAAAAATATATTTACTTATATTTAAAATCAAATAATTATGTGACAATTATCTACACGATTTTGTATAATTAAACCAGTTATGCTAATACGACAGCTGATACGTAATAATTAAAATAATACAATAATTTACACAAATAATACGTAATTAATAATTCAACATAATACAAGAATTAATACGTAGTAGTAATAATAATACGACGTATATTTAAAATAATACGTAATAGTATCAGTAACACAACGGATAAATCCCAAAAATTTTCATTGCACTAAATTAATTTATAATTATCAAAACCATTTAAATAAGTATAAAACTTAGACTTTAAATCATAAAAAATCGATAAAAGTACAAATACTCTTTTAAAAATCATAATTAAATATTTTAAAATACTAAAAATTTATTTTAACTAATATCAAAATTTCACGGTCCTTACAAATATTACAGGATGATAACTATTTCATACCAAGAATGATGTCAAAATTCGACATCCACAAGACAACCATGTCAAAGATGGACTCAATATCATCTATATTGATGACACATCTCCTATATATACTCTCTAATAGGGATACCTCCCCTATAGGAGTAGAAACTAATAACTGAAGCCTATACATGAAGGCATGAGATATGAAAGAATACTGAGTGATTTGTATAAGTCAACACTCCCACTGTGATTTGTACTCCCACTCCTACTGATTAACTGGGTCAAACCTTCCTATAGTTAGGGTCACAACCAAAATCTTCTCTCTATTCCTTCCATGAATGAGAGGTCCATTTTTAAATCGAGCGGTCAAACCTTGTTATAGTTAGGATCATCTCAAACCTCCCACTCGGTCAAACCTTCCTACAGTTAGGGCCACAACCAAAATCTCTTCTTGATTCCTTCCATGAATGAGACTTCCACTTTCAAATCGAGCGATCAAACCTTCTTATAGTTAGTATTGTTTGGGGAGAAAATTGTTTTCTTCATTGAGGTATTCATTACAACTTCAGTCATTACAATGAAAATAAAAAGATAGTCTTCTTATAAGACTCTTTCATAATAAAAATAAAAAGTACAATTCTCATCAAAACAAACGCAGAGATGGTTTATCGGACTTCTGCTTGCGTGAGATCTTTGCCTGTGCCGGGGTTAATCTGTGGACCACCGAACAATCAGATCAGATCCAAAGTTTCATTGATTCACGAAGAAATCAAGAAACTAAAGCAATTATCTCAGCAACAGTGAGATAATCACTCTTCTCGAGATCACCGTAACGGGGTAATCTCAAGGCAAAGAACCGGGCTGTAGATCTGACGAACTCCTCTTCTTTATGCTAAAGAATTCGCTAAAGTCTCCTCTTCCTCTCTAAAATTCGTGGCTCTTCATTCCTCAATTCAGCAGGGCTTCGTCGATGCTCGAGAATTCCAGATCTGAAAAAATAAAGGCCCTGGGACTGTATTTATAGGCTTCGGGACCCCTATTTTCGGATAAAAACGATCGATTCCCCTTATCCTTAGTTGTAACCACTTAACCATATTCATGAATGATATTTTATCAGTTGGAGTAAATTCAGACGGTTAACGGTAGAAAAACGGCTCAAAACAGCCAAAAACAACATTTTTTGGTCTACAGACACTCATGGGTGTCTCGGTCAACCTTGGGCCGAGACACCTCTTGGTGTCTTGACCAAGCTTTAACCGAGACACCACTTGGTGTCTCAGTCAATCTTTGGTCGAGACACCACTTGGTGTCTCGTCCAATCTTTGGCCAAGACACCTCTTGGTGTCTCGCCAAGGTTTGTCTTTGAGAATTCCATCTGTTTTGCGTTGTATTTTTGTCATCCGAACTCGGAATCACGTAATTCAAAATGCATCAGAAAACTAATAAGGAGATCTACAAGCTCCTATGATTGAATCATATATGGAATGAATAGGACATGAGGGGCGCTTCGTCTTTTATAAGCGACATGCAGCTCCCGGTCCATTCGTGTTTCTGTTGTTCCAAAATTCCGTTGCTTCGCATGGTCCGTTGACTCACCTTATGCATTTGTCATCATCAAATGATCTTGTGTGACTCGAATAGTGATGTTCATCATCTTCTCTCTGTCTTGAGCTATGTACAGGGACCTATAGATAATTTTTAACGCCTACAGATATCCTCTCTAAAGTATTTCAGACTCATTCTTTTATAGAAGAGTCTGGAAAACTTTGGATAATATAGGCCCTTTCCTCAATCTTGTAGAGGAACCTATGAACTGCTTCAATTCTTGACTTCTTCAGCCTTCAGTCTATTCAGTATTTTATCGAATAGATGAAGTTCTTCCGGCACTGTGTTTATCGTCTGACCATTGTCGAAATCTTAAACTGAAGTTGATGCGTAAGTTTCTGAATTTAGGTCGTGTCATTGTGTTAACTTTTAACTGATCATCTTCGTCAGAAATTCATATCTGAATATGATTGAACTCCCTAGAATTATCCTTTGCCTTATTTTGGTGAAATTACTAATGCATTGACCGGCATCGACCTTTACTGTAGCGTGTTGACCAGCGTTATTCTTTTGCTGTAACGTGTTGACCGGTGTTAATATAGTTTATACTCGTATGTTTGCCAGAGTTTACATAGTTTAAGCTCTTAAAGTGTTGGAGCATGGTGGTCCTAAATGTCGAGGCTGCAGGACTAACTATTAAAGCTGATTCATCTGCATGTATGGATTTTATCCTGAAGTTGTTAGATCCTCAAACCACGAGACCAACTAATGAAGCTGGTGCGTTAATGACTCTTACATGTATAGGATTTTTAGCAAACCCTCAGCTATCAACGTGTTTGATGAGCCTTTACAGACTACCGTTTGAGTCGGGCTAGCGCGCAGATTGTTTAAATCTGTTCTGCACATAACGTTGTGCTAAAAGAGTTAACTCTTTTAGTGTTATGATATTGAATACGTAGACTTCGTCTTTCTTACAGGAATAGACTATCCGACAACGGGTGTTAGATGTAGACTTAGGATATTTTACCAATCCTCAGCCATCAACGGATTTGACGTGCCTTTACTGACTACCGTTTGAGTTGGGCTAGCATGCAAATTGTTTAAATCCATTCTGCACGTAACGTTGTGCTAAAAGAGTTAGCTCTTTTAGTGCTACGATATTAAATACGTAGACTTCATCTTTTTCACGGGAATAGACTACCTGGCAACGCATGTTAGGCGCTGAATAATCCCTACTTAGGATTCGGGATAAAAGTCCCCAGACTCAGATTCTGGTCTCTCTTTTAATCGGTGAAAGACTAAACCAGCAACGCGTGTTAGACGCTGACTTATCCCTACTTAGGATTCAGGATAAAATTCCCCGTATGTGTTAGGCATGGATTATGTTTTTATTAATAACAACCTGCCATAATGTCGAATATGTGGGCTTTCGTCTTTTTTATGGTCAAAGACTAACCGGCAACGCGTGTTAGATGCTGAATTTTCCCTACTTAGGCTTTGGGATAAACTTCCCCAAACTTGGATTCTGGTGTCTTCTTCAATCGGTAAAAGCCTAACCGACAATGTGTGTTAGGCATTGACTTATCCCTTCTTAGGATTCGGGATAAAATTCCCCACGCGTGTGAAGCACAGATTTTGGAGTTGAATAACCCCCTACCACAATGTCGAATATATGGGCTTTCGTCCTTTTTACGGTCAAAGACTAACCGGCAACGCGTGTTAGGCGCTGACTTATCCCTATTTAGGCTTCGAGATAAACTTCCCCAGACTTAGATTCTGGTGTCTTCTTCAAATGGTGAAAGACTAAACCGGCAACGCGTGTTAGGCGTTGACTTATCCCTTCTTAGGATTCGGGATAAAATTCCCTGCACGTGTGAAGCACGGATTTTGGAGTTGAAGGATGGTGTCTTCTCTTGGGGCAAAGACGAACCCAAAACCGAAGAGGAAGAATTTTATATTCTATTTCCCAAAACCAAAGAGGAATTTTATATTCTATCTCCCAAAACTGAAAAATAAGAATTTTATATTCTATCTCCAGTTGCAAAGAAGACTCGAAGTGGGATCTCCACCTCGAGAATCTGAAGAGTGAAACTAAGAGTGGGATCTTTATTTCAAGAATCGAAAAGATTCATATAATCCTAACTGTCGGAAGGTTTGATTACCGAACTAAAGGTAAATTTCTCATTTATCAAGAGTGAATTGTGGTTTTAACCCTAACTATAGGAAGGTTTGATCAAGCAGGAGTTTGAGGTGACCCTAATTGTAGGAAGGTTTGATCATTCGATTTGAAAGTGGACCTCTCGTTCATGAAAGGAATCGAGAGGAGATTTTGGCTTTGGTTGTGGTCCTAACTATAGGAATGTTTGACCAAATGAACAGTGAGAGTGGGAGTACAAATTACAATGAGAGTGTTGATTCGTACAAATCACTTGAAGAGAGTCCCTAGTGTTAAGTGACAAATACTTAACACGAAGGGGTTTGATAATTGTTAATGATCAGGAGACTAAAATTCCGAGTACAATGTCCGGACTCTAAAAATGGGGGTGTTGAGTGCACCGACGTAGCAGGGAGTTTGTGTGAGAGTTTCTTATTCATCACCTTCTTGTAGTGACCGGGTTATCCCACATAACATTCTTCCGGGAACTTCCCATTACATCCACCCCCAGCTTTCTTTGTGAAACTGGGTCTAACATTGTACTCAGCTGAATGGTCGGGTTATCCTTAAGAATATCGCATACGATATTCTTACAGGAACTTCCTGTGAAAGAAAGAAAACAATTTAGATTCGTATACTTGTTGGAGTATTGAGAAGCAGTTTATACTCGTATACTCTTCGGAGTGTCGGAAGGAGCAGTTTATACTCTTATACTTGTCGGAGTCTTCATTCGACTTAATTGAGCGTTATGACGCCGGCTTCAACCAAGGTTTGGATGCTATTCTTGTGAGTGAAGCAAGCCTTGGGAGGATGAAGGATCCTCCTGTGGTGCGTACAGTACTTTAGATCCGTAGTATTTTTAGCTTCCTCCTGATCTACGATATGTGGTAACTTGATCTTGTTATTTTTAAGGAGGGACTCGAAAATGGCTGGAACTTCTTCGTCCTTGAAGGAGTATCCTTTTGGAGTCTCAGATCCAAAGTCTTTTGCTGTCTAAGATGTTGTTATTACAACGTCTGATTAACATCAATAACTACTGCAGGCGCCTTACCCTTAGCATGAGAGACAAAGCTTGAGTTTGGAGGATTAGCCGTCCATTGGCTTCTCTCGGCTTTCTTCCTTCTGAGGAAGCACTCGGCCTGCTCTCCGCAGACTTTCAACTCTTTCCAGGTGCTGGACGGTGCTACTCCCATAACTTCTAACACGTTCAAAGAGAGGTTGTTATGACAGGTTTGGAGGATGAAGTCCTCTGTGATTGGATCTCGGCAGTTCATCGCCTTATTCCGGAAGCGCTTGACGATAATCCGCTATTCATCCTCTAATAATCCCTATGCCTAGTAGTTCCTACGCCTAACCGAGTTATACGTTGAGATATGTCCGAAAAATGTCAGGGATTGAAACTTCACGTTGACTTCTCCTTATCGACCATATTGATGGTGACATTTGGGAGTTCATCATCTTGTGCAGCTGATCTTTTTCTATAGAAACGCCTTAGCTTGGACTTGGATGTTCTGGTAGAGATCCTTTCAAATATCGAGACCATCTGTGGAGTGGTCTTAGGGTAGCTACACGCTGATAATACTACCCTGATAAGTTTGGTACACGGACAGTGAGTGTCCGCTTCCCGGTCTGAGCAACCTATCGGCTATTGGTTTGATTCCTCAGATGGAATGCTGTTGTCTGTTCGACGCATCTTGTTTTGAATAGGTAGCATTTTATTGTCTTTAGTAGGAGTCACACGTTTGGAATCATACCCGTGTGAGGATGAAATTTTAACAGGCTCCTGGTTTTGTGCAAACATCTCCACGCGAGTAGTTACGAGAATCAACTTATTAGGATGTCACGTACGACCCCCAGTCTGGATGGTTGCTCGGGATTCCTTCAACAGTCCCAAGCGTTCCTTAACAGGTGCTTTTCCTTGATCTTCGTGTAAATGACCCAGACGACCTTGTAATAGAATTCTAAATTTGGAGAGGTCCACGTCGCCGTAGGGTTTCACCAAAGATGTGGTGGCAGAAAGAGCGGGATCCGAAGTTGACGAAGGTTGGGGTGTAGCGTTGCTTGCTTTTGCCTTAGGCATTGATTTGGCCTTTGGCATCCAAATTTATTTGGATCTCGGTGATCTCTTAACCGCCTCTTCCTTTTGCATTTCTTCTGCTTTTCGTACAAGGATCTGGGCATGCGCAAGAAGTGCACGACGCTTCTGAATGTGCTCCTCAAGAATAGAATGGTTCCATTTGACACGAACCCATTCATTAGTAGGTGGTTGGGAGGAGGTTCACAAAGCTTGCTGTGGAGATGGCTTAGCCACTTGGCGCTTTCCTAGATCCACTTGGTAATGGAGTCCGTCCACTTGATCTAAAGCCTTGGCGAATTGGCGTACGATACGTTAGCATTGCCTTTGACGTGATCTCTTTAATAGAGTTGGCGTGTCTTCAGCAGTCGACTCCTTGATCAAAGAGGAGTTCAGATCTGCAGATCTGGCTTCGTTGGATGCCGGCGGATCGTTGCGAGGTGCATCTGCAGTAGCAGGAGCGGGGAGATCACCTTCTTGAGTCCTCAGATTTGAAGACCAGCGGATCTTCCGAGAGGAGGAGACCTTCATGAACTTGCGAGCAGAGGCGGACCTGGAGGGGGAGGAGGAGGAGACGTACTCCTCAAACTTCTGTTGGTCAAACTCGTATTTGACCTCTTCAGCCACGGGGATCTTGATCGTCGGCTGCAACACGACAGCCTCGGTAACGAGACGGTTGGCTCCCACTGTGATCGCCAGCTTGTTTGGGGAGAAAATTATTTTCTTCATTGAGGTATTCATCATAACTTTAGTCATTACAATGAAAATAAAAAGATAGTCCTTTTATAATACTCTTTCACAATGAAAATAAAAAGTACAATTCTCATCAAAACAAACGCAGAGATCGTTTATCGGTCTTCTGCTTGCGTGAGATCTTTGCCTGTACCGGGGTTAATCCGTGGACCACCGAACGATCAGATCAGATCCAAAGTTTTATTGATTCATGAAGGAATCAAGAAACCATAGTAATTATCTCAGCAACAGCTAGATAATCACTCTTCTCGAGATCACCGTAACGGGGCAATCTCAAGGAAAAGAACCGGGCTGCAGATCTGACGAACTCCTCTTCTTTATGCTAAATAATTCGTTGAAGTCTCCTCCTCCTATCTAAAATATGTGGCTCTTCTGTCCTCAATTCAGCAGGGCTTGGCCGACACTCAAGAATTCCATATCTGAAAAAATAAAGGCCCTGAGGCTGTATTTATAGGCTTCGGGACCCCTGTTTTCGGATAAGAACGACCGATTCCCCTTATCCTCAGTTGTAACCACTTAACCATATTCATGAATGATATTTTATCAGTTAGAGTGAATCCAAACGGTTAACGTTCGAAAAACGGCTCAAAACAGCCAAAAACAGTATTTTTGGGTCTGCGGAAACTCGTGGGTGTCTCGGCCAACCTTGGGCCGAGACATCTCTTGGTGTCTCAGCCAAGGCTTGGTCGAGACACCATTTGGTGTCTCGGCCAAGCTTTGGCCGAGACACCACTTGGTGTCTCGCCGAGGTTTGGCTTTGAGAATTCCGTCTGTTTTCGCTGTATTTTCATCATCCCAACTCAAAATCACACGATTAAAAATGCATCGGAAAACCGACAAGGAGATCTACAAGCTCCCATGATTGAATCATATGTGGAATGAATGGGACATGAGGGGTGCTTCATCTTTCGTAAGCGACGTGCAGCTCCTGATCCATTTGTGTTTCTATTGTTCCAAAATTGCGTTGCTTCGCATAGTCCGTCAACTCACCTCATATGTTTGTCGTCATCAAATGAGCTTCTATGACTTGAATAGCAATGTTCATTGTCTTCTCTCTGTCTTGAGCCGCATACGAAGACCTACAGGTAATTTTTGACGCCTACAAAGATCATCTCAAACCTCCCACTCGGTCAAACCTTCCTACGATTAGGGCCAAAACACCAATTCACTCTTGATAAACGAGAAACTCACCTTTAGTTTGGTAATTAAACCTTCCGACAGTTAGGATTATCCGAAACTTTTCGATTCTCGGAATGGAGATCTCACTCTTAGTTTCACCTTCCCAGATTCTTGAAGTGGAAATCCCACTTTGAGTTTCCTTTGTAACTAGAGATAGAATATAAAATTCTTCATTTCCAGTATCAGGTTCGTCTTTGCCCTAAGAGAAGACACTGCTTTTTCAACTCCCAAAATCCGTGTTTTACATGCACGGGAAATTTTATCTTGAATCCTAAGTAGGGATAAGTCAATGCCTAACACACGTTGCCGGTTTAGTCTTCTGCCGAGGAAAGAAGACACAAAATTCAAGTCTAGGGAATTTATCTCGAAACCTAAGTAGGGATAAGTCAACGCCTAAAACACGTTGCTAGTTTAGTCTTTTACCGATTGAGAAAGACACCAGAGTCCAAGTCTTGGGAAGTTTATCCCGAAGCCTAAGTAGGGATAAGTCAACACCTAACACACGTTGTCAGTCAGTCTTTGGCCGTAAAAAGGACAAAAACCCATATATTCAACATTATGGTAGGTTGTTATTAATAACATCATAATCTGTGCCTCACAGGTATAGGGAATTTTATCCTGAATTCCTAATAGGGATAAGTTAGCTTCTAACACGCGTTGCCGGTTTAGTCTTTTACCAAGTGAAAAAGACACTAGAATCCAAGTCTTGGGACTTTTATCCCAAATCCTAAGAAGGGATAAGTCGACGCCTAACACGCGTTGCCGGGTAGTCTATTCAATATCGTAGCACTAAGAGGGTTAACTCTCTTAGCACAACGTTACATGCAGAACGGACTTAAACAATCTGCATGTAAGCCCGATTCAAACGGTAATCTATAAAGGCATATCAAATCTGTTGATGGCTGAGGATTTGACAAAAATCCTAAGACTGTATCTGATACATGCAGCAGGGTAGTCTATTCCTGTGAGAAAGATAAAGTCTACGTATTCAATATCGTAGCACTAAAAGAGTTAACTCTTTTAGCACAACGTTATATGCGGAATAGACTTAAACAACCTGCATGCTAGCCCGACTCAAACGGTAGCCGGTAAAGGCTTATCAAACCCGTTGATGGCTGAGGGTTTGCCAAAAATCCTATAAACGTAAGAGTCATTGACGCACCAGCTCCATTAGTTGGTCTCGTGACTTAAGGATCCGACAACTTTAGGATAAGATCCATACATACAGATGAATCAGCTTTAACAATTGGTCCTACAGCCCCAGCAATTGGGACCGTCATGTTCCAATGCCTTAAGAGCTTAAACTGTGTTAACACCGATCAACGTGTTGCAAATGAAAGTCAACACCGGTCAATGCATTACAAATTGAGGTCAACACCAGTTGGCGCGCTACAGACTTTGCCAAAATAAGGCTAAAAAAATTCCAGTTTAAAGGATGATTCCGGGAAGTTCAATCTCATTCAGATACAAACTCCTAACAAAGATGACCAGTCCAAAGTCAAGTCAATGACACGAGCTAAGTTCAGAAACTTATACACCAACTTCAGTTCAAGCCTTCAACACTATTCAGACGATAAACACAGCGCCGGAAGAACTTTATCTATTCGACAAAATACTAAATAGACTGAAGGCTGAAGAAGTAAAGAATTGAAGTGGTTCACAGGTCCTTCTACGAGATTGAGAATAAGGCTTATCTTATCCAAAGCATTCCAGACTCCTCTATAAAAGAATGAGTCTAAAATACTTTAGATAGGGGATCTGTAGACGTCTAAAAATGTCTATAGGTATCCGTACACATCTCAAGATGGAGAGAATACGATGAACGTCGTTATCTGAGTCAAAGAGGATTATCCGACACTGACAAGCACATAAAGCGAATCGGTGAGCCGTTAATGACGTAGCAACAAGCTACCGGAATAGCCACCACCAAGTGGCCCGCGTGCTCAACCACCAAGTGGCCCGCACGCTCATCGGCCACTAGAATGGCAAACCAAGTGGCCCGCGTGCTCACCGGCCACCTCCAAGTAATCCACGTGCTCACCGGCCACCTCCAAGTTAAAGAAATGCATGAAGCGAATCGGTGAAGCGTACAAGTAAACAAAACGATGGAATGCGCGTAAAGGATGAAACAAGCCCAAACCGAACAAACCGGAAAAGCCCCTAGCAGCTGAGTCACGTCGAAATGACTCAGCCAAAGCCAATGGCTCGGCCCAAGGCCGAGCCACCAAATGGTGGCGAGCCACCAAATGGTGGCTCGCGTAGGTTTGAGCCGAAATATGATTTTGACGGTTTTAACATGATTTTGATAGGATTTATCTATTGTAAAGATTTCTAACTAACTTGATATCATCTCTATACATGGTAGGCCATTGTCAACTGAGGATATGGCCAAATCCTTTGTTCTTATCCAAATACCCTGCATCTGAAGCCCTATAAATACGAGCCTAGGGCCTTCTTTCACAGGGGGTGATATATAATCAAAGAGGACGAGGTGCTGCCGAATTGCAGAGCTAAGACCCATAAATTTCAGAGAGAGTTAGCTAAATCTTGGTAATTTCCTATGCATAAAGAGTGGATTTCGAGAGATCCGAGACCCGTACCCCTCTTTCCTCCGGATCAAACTTGGTTTTGATCTCGAGAAGAGTTGTAATCTTGCTTGGTCGAGATTATTACTTCTACAATTACTTTCTTTATGAAGTAAAAGCTTTGAATAACATTTCTGTTAACCGGATCTGATCCACGACGGTCCACAGACTAATGCAAAGTCCCCACGCAAGCAACAAGAGATAAACTGTTATTGTGTGTTGTTTGAAGGAATTGTAATCTTTATATTTTCATTATGTAAGAAGATCTTATAAAAAGATAAACTTTTTATTTATTTGAGTTTATTGTAACGATTAAAGTTGTAATAGATTCGATGACAATGAAAACATCAATTTCTGACCCAAACACATATATCTCGAAACCATGCTCACCATCTGTGAAAAATCCAGCCTCGTATATACCATTGCGTATATCAAGCTCCCAACCACGCTCACATATGGAGTCTTCGACATCAACTGTCTTCGGTGAAAGGTCAGCTAAAAGCTTCAAATGAGCTCCCAAAGGTATACTAACTTGCTTCATATCCATGCTAACATAAAATCGTTGTAGAACCTTCTTTAAGTAAGCTACCTGTGTCATATAAATTATGGCCTTCTCTTTGTCTCTACCGATCTCCATCCCTAAAATGCGCTTAGCCTCACCCAAATCTTTCATCTCAAACTCCTTTGAAAGTTGTACCTTCAACTCATCTATAACAGACCTGGAAATAGAGGTAACTAACATGTCATCGACATAAAGCAACAAATAAATGTACGCACCTCCTTTTAATTTGTGAAAATACACGCACGGGTCAAACTGGCTCTGAGTGTACGAATGACCGATCATAAATCTATCGAATTGCCTATACCACTGTCGAGGAGACTGCTTCAAACCGTATAGTGATTTATTCAACCTACAAACCAACTTTTTCTTCCCTGCAGCTCGGAGTCCCAATGGCTGAGTTATATATATTTATTTATCAAGATCACCATGAAGAAATGTTGTTTTCGCATCCAACTGATCTAACTCCAATCCATACTGTTCCACCAAAGCTAGCAAAATCCGATTTGAAGAATGCTTTACCACTTGAGAGAAAACCTCATTATAACCAATACCTTCCTCTTGTGCATAGTCCTTCGTAACCAACCTAGCTTTGAACCTCACTGGAGTGCTTTCAGTGCCCTCCTTCTTCGTGTATACCCACTTACAACCAATCGCCTTTCGTCCCTATGGGAGCTCAGTAAGGTCCCATGTATCGTTCTTGTGAAGAGACTCCATATCCTCCTGTATAGCTACCTGCCACATATCAGCCTCCGAACTCTGCTCGGCCTCTCTGAATGTAGTAGACACCAACTCATTGATACTCTCCACCAATAGTGAATATACAACTACTTCGTCGGTATACCGTGCTGGCATCCGTATGTCTCTCCTCTATCTTCGAACCACAATAGAATCCTGAACCTAATCCGTTAGTCCCTGATCCTGCACGTCTGTACCCGTATCCTCCTCGTCATCGTCGTGCTCGCCTGGTGTCACCTCAGTCGGCACTCTAATGGATACTGTACCATCTGGATAATGTGGAGCTGCATCGATCTCCACCACCTACGATGTCTCTAATATTGGGTCGCTCTCTACCTGATAAGAGCTGGGAAGCTTCAAGATAGAAGCTTCATCCAACATGACATCTCTACTCAGTACAATCTTCCTATCAACTGGATCCATAGCTTGTATCCATTGACACCACGCTTGAATCCTATAAACATGGCCTTCCTAGCTCGAGGTTCCAAATTATCAGTCTTAACATGATAGTATGCAGGACACCCAAATACCTTGAGCTTGTTATAGTCGTGTGCTGGCTCTCCCGATCACATCTCCATAGGGGTCTTCCCCTTAATTGCAGATGAAGGCAGCCTGTTAATTAGGTGGCACGCATATAAAAGTGCCTCAGCCTAAAAGATCTTCTCCAAACCACTATGCGCCAACAAACATCAAATCTTCTCCAGCAAAGACCGATTTATCTTCTCTTCCACCCTATTCTTCTACAGTGTATGACTAACTGTGAAGTGTCTCTTTATGCCCTAGTCTTGATATAGCTGCTGAAAGGGGTCTGATGTGTACTCACCACCATTGTCGGATCGCAACGTCTTGATCTTTCTCCTAGTCTGCAGTTCCAACCTCTTCTTCCACTCCATAATTATATTTAGGACTTCACTCTTCTTTTCCATGGTGTACACCCAACAACATCTAGAATAGTCATCAACGAACGTGACGAACCAATTTTAACCACCAAGTGATGTAGTCTTGGTGGGATCCTAAACATCTGTGGCACATAACTCAGGATGCCCCACGTCCTATGAATGGTAGTCCCGAACTTTACATTCATATTCTTATCAAGAACAAAGTTCTTACCGAACTCAACTTTTCCACTCTTGGCTCATTTTAATAGCTCTTGCTTGCACAGCGTCTGCAGTGACTTCTCTCCTGTGTGTCCCAACCTGTAGTGCTAAAGTCTACTCATGTACGCCTCTGAAATAGCTAAAGCTACCTGACCAATCTCGATGCTTCCCTTTAGATAATATAAGTTTCAACTACGGACTTCCTTCATCATAACCAAAAATCTCTTAGTAACATTTGCTACATCATCCTCAAAGGTCACCTTGAATCCCTTCGCCTCCAAAGCTCTAACTGAGATAAGATTCTTCTTTAGATGAGGAACAAATCTCACCTTATTCAATTCACGGACTACTCCATCGTGCATCCAAATCCTCATGGTACCTATCCTACAAATGTCACATGATTGATCATTTCTCATGACAACAACACCCCCATCGAGTCTCTCAAACGATGCAAACCAATCTCGCCTAGGGGTCACATGATAAATAGCACCAAAATAAAGCATCCAGTCTGATGCATCCACATGGTTCACCTCCGGAGTAATCAATAGAGAAAATCTCAAATCATCGGAATCATCGCCTTTCGCAATATTCACCTCATTAGCCTTCGGGCCCTTTTTTTTGTCATTCTCTTTCTCCTTGAGCTTCGGGTAGTCTCTCTTCCAATGTCCATGCTCCTTGCAGAATGCACATTGGTTCTTTACTAACTAGTGATGGCCTCTAGACTTTGACCTGTCTATATTGCCACCTCTAGGATATGAGCTTCTACCTCTCGTCACCAAGGCCTCTCCTGTAGTACTAGCACGGGAAGTCTCCTTGTCCTTCCTCCTCAAATCATAGTTCCTCAAAGCGTTAGTTACTTCACTATAGCTGATAGAAGATCTCCCATTCAATAAAGTAAGCACAAAGATATCATACTCCTCATCCGGTAAGGAGCCCAAAAGAATAATAGCCTTGTACTCATCCGATATATTCTCATCAATATTTGTAAAGTCCAACAACAACTTAGTGTAGTTGTTCACATGAACTGCTAATGAGGTGCCATTGGACATCTGAAATCTGAATAACTTACGCAGCAAGTGCAATCTGTTCTCAACACTCTTCGTAAGATACTTGTTGTTGAGAATTTCTCAACACTCTTCATTACAGATGTCACCCCAATCACATCATGGCCTCTCTTGGACCATGATGGTTTCCTCCAAATTCTAAGTATTGAGCGCATCCAAAACATCGCTCATCCACAATCAAAAATTGATCTTGCCGTCATATTTAACCATACTAATTTTAGTGTTCTAAAAACTAACTTAAACTATACCCGCCATCTTGCTGCTTTCATCAACTTCTTCACCCATATTCACAAACTCCAAATTACAAAGAAAGATTCAAACTTGATAGGATTTAAAAATTACCCAACTAAACTCTAGAATGGATTCCAACTAGATCTCCTAATCACACGAGAAAAGCAAAATCTTCAAGGGAAATCCCAAACACTATCTCTACCGAAGCCTAGAACTCCAAGAACTAAGCTTCCACAACAAATCTTTCTCCACCTAATGCCAAAACCCTAGATCTGAAATCTGAGCTCTGATACCAATTGTTGTGCGCCTATGTGGAAGCGTGCTCGCACACCGAACGAGTTCGTGAGCCACGGGAGAAGAAAACCAAACCACAAACGAGCAAAATTCAATCCAAAATACGACAAATCAAACCAAACAAAGAAATATATGTGGTTCGGCAATTTGCCTACGTCTATGGGGGAGAGGATGGGGAGATTCCACTAAATCAAGGAGAGTACAAATGGTTACAATCTCACAAAAGCTCACAAATAAACCCTAAATCAAATCTCTCTACTTCCTCACAAGTTTTCCCTCTCAATATGCTTAGTACAGTCTCAAATCTCTGATTTAAAGCCTTAGAAAATCGTATTTCAATATATATAAGCATAAACTCAAAGCGAACAGGAAACTAAAACTCAGGCCCAAGCCAACTCGCGATCGATTGCAGAGACACGTGCGGTCGACCGGATCCAACGACTGAAAGCAGAAATCACTACAGGGTTTGGCCGGTCGGCCTGACCTGACCTCGCAGTCGACCGCAAAAAATCCAGAGATCTCCTAGGCTACGTGCATGTTTTCGATCGACCACGCCTGCCATTACGGTCGATCGCGCTTGCCATTGCGGTCGACCGCTGGGAGCTCAAAACGTTTTTCTGCCATTTTCCTGTACTCGCTTCATGCTCTTCTATAGCACTAAATATACATCGGATTGAAATCGACTACTTGATAAGAACCATAGAAAATAAAGATTGGGAACATTGGAATTGGAAGAGTAGATGTAGATCCAACACGATCGTCGCAGGTTTGGTTAATCAATTGCAGAGCAAGACCCGCCAATGGATATATATGTCACATAGGAGAGAGCGGGTGTTAGTGATGAACACCACTACATCCGCAGCGATGAACGCGAATTCATGGTTGGTGAGAAACAGTGACAAAGTGTGAGCAGGAATCTCAAAGGATAGGGGGTTCGGGGAGGCTGATGCTTCTCCTTTCTCAAGCATTTTAAATAGGGACATTAATGTAGTTCTACTTAAAGATAGCTAAAATTTAACGGAGATTAGCTTGAGGGTAATTTTGAAGGAAAGAAGCAACCTGGATGGCAAATCTAAAAATGCAATGATTTAGCGGGCAAATATAAAATACATGCACTTTGGAGGCTATATATCTAAAGGAAAGATATCATACGTTCAATGCAAAAGGTTTCTGCTAAGATTAGCTAGTTTTTAGGTGTTGTCTAGTAATCGTGTTTTTCTTACATAAAGATGTATTAAAAGATAATGTATCAAATTTTTAAAAAATCTGTAATAAATTAGTGCCGATGTCTTAAAGATATTGCATCAATTTTTATAAAAATTTTGTAATAAATTCATGTCCAGTGAGATTAGAACATGAGTTGCTCTCATACTTCCTTAAAGGTCCTGCCGCCACACCAAAACTTTGAAGCTGTCGTGAAGGTTAAGGGTTTCTGTTTTATATCATTACAAAATGCTAAAAAAGACATGTATATTAATGAAAAAGTGAAAAAAATAATTTTCTTCAAACAAAAATAATTTTCTTCAAACAAAATTGACCAATGACAAAATTTGATACTCATTTTACAGACAAATATTATGCCCATACTCGTACGGGTGAGTCTTACATGTAGAATAAGTAATGTAAAGTGAGTGGCGAAAATTTAACTAACACCATTAACTTGGTCTCTACTGGATTTGATTTTTTTTATATCTTGTTTATTTGATCTCTACGGATTTCTTCTTTAGTCATAATGTATGTGCTTCTAAATTAATTAAACATATATAATTTTATTTGAACTGTTGCTTCTTTTTTTTATATATACTCTAAATTTAATTAAAAATAATATTTTTGAACTATTGCTTATACCAATGATTTATAACATATAGATAATTTAAACTTAGATAATTTGTGCTAGAACTTTTCAACAAATATTTTAAAATTTATATTAAAGGGGTGGATGATTTTTATTTAAAATTTTGAAATTAAGAATTATATAGTTTAGCCACTAGCCTCTCCTTCATAATATTCATTTTTATCTGTACTATTTTATGATAAAAAGAGAAAAAGAAAATGTCAGCTTTCCGAATGAGCGCATGAATAGTTTTTATGTTAAAATTAGATAGTTTAATCATCAAACTCTCATTTGTAATATCTCTTATTTTTTAATAATATTTAAAAGTAAAAAAGGACATTAAAAAGTCGGCTGTTTTTGTGTGATCACACCACTAAAAATATCTCTTTAACATTGGAATTATAGATTTTGCCAGTCGGCAAAGTCATCTTACGTTAAGATTTTATTATAAAAACTTGTGAGATTTGGTATGAACTGAAGAGTACGTTGAGTTAAACCCTGCAACATGAAGCAATCAAATAAAATATCACTGTTAGATGAGATATAAGTCTTCACATATTGATTTAAACTTAATTAGGAAAATATGTGTGAAAAGTATATGTGATTTTATAATATGCATAAGATAATTTTAAGAATCCAAATATTTATTCCTAGATTAATCTTAAGGACTCATTATAATTTCCATCTAATTTTTAAAAAAGGGTATAAATAAAGGAGATTTTAGGGTAGTATTTTAGGTAATTTATGCAAATAATTTGTTGATTGTAGAGAATATTTTTGTAATAGGAAAGATTTTAATTTTATATATCTTTACATGTTATATATCATTTTTGCTGCCTTCTGTGCTATTAATATTTTAAAGAGAGGCACATGTGGACAAATAATCTTTCTTTATAAAATTCAATAAATACATAATATCAAATTAGTAAATAATAAAAATTAATAAGTTCATCAATAGTAAGTTAAGATAAAGAGTAGTCCATCAACTTTAAATATAAATTGAGACATTTTGTATATATGATTTTAGGGTTAATTTAAAAAAAACCCCTCAGCTAGGGTTGATGTCTCAGAAAACCCTCCCTCAACTTCTTTAATATGAGAAAACACTCTCAAGTTTGGGCATATATATAGATAAGCCCACTCAACTTTGAAAATTAAGAAAGCCCCCTCGACTATGAGTTGTCTGACAAAATTCACCTAATCTTTCACACTTTTTTCACTATACCGTTTTGAAAATCAATCCATTCATTTACAAAGAAATTACTAACTAGTAAAAAAATATAGATAAATTTACAATGCTTTTTTTCATCTATTTCTCTCTTTCTCTTACCCTAAAAAAAAATTAGTCACCAACTTGTCATTTGATATGCTAGACCTAACAGTGTTAGCTTTCAGGGAATAGACTAAGAAGAGTTCATGAGAGTTTTTTGAATCTTTAAAATTGAGGAAGGTTATCTACAACAAGCTCAAACTGGAATGATGTTACTTAAATTATAGTAGTTGAGGGGGGTTGTCTGAGATACACCGTATCTGAGGAGGGTGAAGTGACAAAAGTTTAGGGGGTCGTCTCGAATTTTTATATTGAGGGAGGTTATCTATGATATACTCAAACTTGAAAGAGGTTTTTCCAAATTAAAATAGTTGAGGGGATGTTTTCTGAGAAACCCCATAATTGAGAGGGTGGTGGGTGGTTGGGGAGGAGTAGGCTTCAAAAATTGACCCTTGATTTTATGTAGAGATGCTCTCTCTATATGAGTTTTTTCTTTAATTTTTATATTTAGACCTATAATTATGAGGTTTTTTAATTATGGAAAGTTATATTCTGAGAAGGATTATAAAATATTTAATTATCATAATTTTTTTAATTTATGGATAATTTTAATTTCATGAGGATTCTTGGGTGAATATAAAATTGATTAGATGTCCATATTTCATATTTTGATAGGATAAAGATAGACAAGTGTGTAGTTATAATATGACACATATTAATACAAGATGAGGAGAATTATCTTGGCGGGAGCGGTTTTCAGCGTATGTTAGCAGGCGAAAATTTCCCTGCTAACTTGCGCATCCGCTGTGATCTCAATGGCCAAGAAGAAGAAATTTAGCGGGAAAAAAGTTCTTAGCTCTGGATTAGGAGCCTCGATCTCATCTCAGATCAACATTGAGGATAATTCTGTTGATAGTGGGGATGAAGTTGATTCTCTCATGGGATCTATGGGACATAAGGGAGCAACGAAGTCCAAATTGCTTTCAGAGATTCTGGAATCATCTTGTTCTGTGATTGATTCAAATCTTGATCAAAGGTCGTCTTCTTTGGCGAGAACTCAAGATCGAGCTCTTTTGATAGCGGGAATCCAAAATCGACAGCTATACAAGCCACCGGTGGCGGGAAGTTCAGATAGCCACCTCTGTAAGTCTTCTTCTTCTTGTAATAGCGAAAATCTCTCTGCTAGGGTTTCTTGGGCTGAGGAAATTGAATCGGAGCTATCTTTGTCTAGATCTAAGCCTATTTCCAATCCTGTGCTTCTGGTTTCAAATACTAAGATTGATGGTGCTTTGAATCTAAACACTAATGTTGATGATAGTTCTTTGCTTCTGAAAGAGGTCAATAATGTTAGTCTAGATGTAAATCTAGATCCTCCTCTTGAGACCTCTAAAAATCCTACAAAAAGCTGGAGCAGCTTGTTCTCTGATAACAGAAGACCTGGTAAAGGCATGATCTTGAATTACTTGCCTTCAGACACAAATGATTTAGTAATTTTCAATGAAGAAGAATGGAATGATGGTGCCTCAATGTGGTCTTCCTCAATAATTGGGCAAGTTCTTGGTTTAAGTGTTAGCTTCAAGGCAATGCAGAGCTATGTGCACAAAGTTTGGTCCCATGTTCCTGAAATTTGTCTTCTAAGGGCAGGCTTGTTCTTGTTTAAATTCAATGATAAAGAAGCTATGAATGAAGTTCTAAGTAATGGTCCTTGGTTCTTTGGCTCAAGACCAATGCTCTTAAAACCTTGGACTATTGATATGGAAACCAATAAATATGATGAGTGTTTGTATCCTTTGTGGATTCAATTGCCAGCTTTGAGATTGAATTTATGGAATTCCAAGAGTTTAAGCAAAATTGCCAGTATTATAGGTAAGCCAATTGCAACTGATATGTTGACAGCTAATAAGCAAAGACTATCATATGCTAGGGTATTGGTGGAGGTTAAAATGCCATCTCATCTACCTAATCACATTACTATCCAAGGACCAAATGGCAAATCTTATAAACCAGAAGGTGCTCTATGAGTTTAAGCCCAAGTGGTGTGATATTTGCAAATTTGTAGGTCATGATACAAATTTCTGTAAGAAAAAGAAAAACATCGAAAAATTGGTTCCTAAGGGTTCCTACCCAGCAGCTCCTACTCCGGTTGTCAATCAAGAAGCCATCAAAGTGAATAACAAGGGTAAAGCTGAAGTTCATGAGGTTATGCAGGATAGCAATCTTCAGTCTCCTGTGCATGCTGTGCATGTTTCAGGAAATAATAAAAGATCTAGACTGCATATAAATATTGGAAAATCTAATGAAGGGAATGATAAAGGTAAATCTGTTGCACAAGAATATTTGCAGTTTGACAAAAACTTCCAGGTACCAGCACAAGTGATACATGATTTTGGAGACACTACTGAAATGTTGCATATTCAGGGGAATTCAAATGAAATACAATATGCAAATAATCCAAGGATGAACATATCCTCAGTACCTGCACATTTGGTAAATATCCTGGGGGAGACTACTGAGGCCAGATCTGTGCGTGTTGTGCACAGACAATTCACTGAGTCTGGGTGTCCAAATGAAAATATCAACTGGATACCTATTCAAGGTCATAAATCTAATATGCATTGCAACTATAATGATGTTCTCAGTGCATCAAGCAAAAAGATTTCAGGCAACTCCTTCTTGCCATTGGAGAGTTTAGTATCTAACCCCTCTACTGTTGATAGAGGGTCTTCTATGAAATGAATCTATCTTTCTGGAATGTGAGAGGGTTAAATAAACCCTCAAAACAAATGTTGATCAAGCAACATATACAGTTCTACCACCTCTCCTTTATTTCTCTCCTGGAAACTAAAATCAAGGAAGCTAATATGCTGAATACAACAAGAAGAATTGCTAAGGACTGGAGCTGGCTTTCTAATGTTAGTAGTTCTGAGAAGGCCAGGATTATTATACTTTGGGATCCTAATATTTTGGATATACAACAAATAAATCTCTCTAGCCAGCAGATTTCTTGCAAGGTAAACTCTACTGATGGAAGGTTCTCATGTGTGATATCATCAGTGTATGGCTATAATAATATGCAAGCAAGGAAGGAGTTATGGTCTGAATTATCTCAAATTCACAATTCAATTGGTAGCATACCTTGGCTTGTATGTGGAGATTTTAACACAGTTCTTTGTAATGAAGAAAAACTGGGAGGCTCTGTTTTAACTGATGCTGATACAAATGACTTCTGTTCTTTTATTGAGAATTGTCAGCTCTCCCATCTGAAAACCATAGGATGTTTCTTCACTTGGAACAACAAACAAGACAAGGATACAAGAGTATGGAGCCGTCTGGACAGATCTTTAGTAAATGAAGACTGGATTCATCAACTAAACTCTAGTCATGTGGAGTTCATGTTACCCAATTTCTCAGACCACTCTCCAGCTGTTGTCTCAGTTTATGAAAACTGCTCTCAAGGTAAAAAGCCCTTTAGATTTTTTTAAAATGTGGACAGAGCACTCTGATTTTCTACCCACTATTTCTGCCATATGGAATTCTCATGTTCGTGGCTTTCATATGTATTCTGTATGCACAAAACTTAAAAAGCTAAAAGAAGCTTTGCAGTCTCTGAATAAAAGACACTTTGGGAATATAAGTGAGTAGGTTATAAGAGCTAAGGCTGAGTTAGAAGAAATTCAAAAGAATCTGCAGGCTGATCCTCTTAATTCAGATTTCATAAATCAAGAAAGGAGGTCTATTCTTCTATACAACATGCTCTTAGATCATGAGCTATCCTTCTATCAACAAAAAGCAAAAATTGCATGGTCTATCCAGGGGGACAGGAATTCTAAGCTCTTTCATTCAGCCATTAAAACTAATAGGCATAATAATAGAATTATGATTCTCTATAATAATCAGGGTTCTAGACTTACTAATGGGGATGAAATAGCAAAGGAGTTTATCTCCTTTTATAAGAGCTTGATGGGAACTGCTGTGCAAACTACTGAACCTGATGATAAAGTTATACAGCAGGGCACATGCCTGAATGCTTGCCAGGAAAGTGAGCTATCTAAGGCAGTCACCAAAGATGAAATTAAAAGAGCAATATTCTCAATGCCAGACAATAAAGCCCTAGGGCCTGATGGATATAGTGCATCTTTTTATAAATCTGCATGGCCCATTATTGGTGATGAGATCTCATTAGCAGTTAATGAGTTCTTTAAATCTGGAAAGTTACTGGGAGCTGTAAATTCCATTTCGATCACCCTTGTCCCAAAGATAAAATGTCCAAAAACTCCTGCTGACTACAGACCTATTTCTTGCTGCAACTGCCTATATAAAATCATTTCGAAAATTTTGACAAATAGAATTCAGGCTGTTATGGGGATTATAGTAAGCGAAGCCCAAAGTGCATTTGTGAAGGGTAGACAAATTTCAAACAACATCCTTCTAGCTCATGAACTGGTGAAGAACTATCGAAGGAAACAATTATCACCAAGGATTATGATCAATATAGACATCAGAAAAGCTTTTGACTCTATAAGTTGGAATTTCATTAAAGTTATTATGAAGGGTCTTGGATTTCCTTTGGTCTTTATCAACTGGGTTATGAGCTGTATTTCAAATCCAAACTACTCAATTTCCCTGAATGGAAGTCTACATGGTTTCTTCAAGGGACAAAGAGGACTGAGGCAAGGGGATCCTCTATCCCCCTACCTATTCATTCTTGGAATGGAGTATCTGACGAGGAGTTTGAATATGCTGAAGAGTGATAAAAACTTTAAATTCCACCCCAAATGCAAAAAGCTAAATATTACACATCTAATATTTGCTAATGATTTACTCCTTTTCTGCAGAGGGGATTATTATTCTGTAAACAAACTTTTCCAATGTGTTAAATCTTTTGGAGCTTGTTCTGGGTTGGAGGCAAATCCAGCAAAGTGTTCCATCTTCTATGGTGGTGTGTCGGAGGATATTAAACATGCCATTGCCAACTCCCTGGGCTTCCCTGAAGGATCTTTACCTATAAAATATCTGGGGCTTCCTTTGATTTGCAAAAGGATGTCATATCAAGATTGTAATCCTCTGATCATGAAGATTTCCAGCCAATTCCAAAACTGTCTAAAGCACAAGAAATTGTCTTATGCAGGAAGGATACAGATAATCAAAAGTGTTATATTGGGTGTCCAAATTTTCTGGACTTCTATTGTCTTATGCAGGAAGGATACAGATAATCAAAAGTGTTATATTGGGTGTCCAAATTTTCTGGACTTCTAGCTACATTCTTCCAGTTAAAGTATTGAATCAAAAGTGTTATATTGGGTGTCCAAATTTTCTGGACTTCTAGCTACATTCTTCCAGTTAAAGTATTGTACAAGATTGATGAGCTATGTAGGATTTTTTTATGGGGCAAATCAGATCAGGTGTTCAAAGCTTCTCTTGTGTCATGGAATAAAATCTGTGTGCAAAGGAAACATGGAGGCTTGGGTATTTTCTCAGCTCAACTTTGGAACACTGCTGCTGCATTAAAGCTTCTTTGGAACATTCACATGAAAAAGGAGCAGCTGTGGATTAAATGGATACATGAGAGTTACCTAAAAAGCAAGAGTATCTGGCAGGTTAAAGCTAGGAAAGGGGACTCTTGGATGTGGAAGCAACTTTTGAAAATCAGGGATAAATGTCTGATAATGTGTGGAGGGATTGAAAGTCTTAAGCAACGAATAGCCTCTTGCAATGTCAATTCTAGATTGCAACTCTCTGATTTATATACCAGTATGCATCCTATCTCTGCACCTGTAACATGGCATGATACTGTTTGGGAAAAACTGAATTATCCAAAGCATTCATTCATCTTGTGGCTGGCAGTTCAAGATAAACTTCAAACTCAAGACAGATTAATGAAGCATGGGATCATTCAGTCTTCAATATGCAAGCTATGTGATGGCTCATATGCATAGAACCGTAGCCATCTCTTCTTTGAATGCTCAATGTCTACTTATATCTGGAATAGCATAATGGAGTGGCTTAAATTCAAATGGAGAAGCTGTGATTGGTCCTCCCTCATGAATTGGTCTAGTTTCAGATTGAGGGGTAGTGGTTTAAAACAAAAAATCAAGAGGATGGCATTAGCGGCTACTGTCTACAATATTTGGAGAGAAAGAAATTGCAGAAGTTTCAAGCTGGAAAATAGAACTGCTGACTGTTTGATCAAGAACATTAAGGTGGACATCCTAACAGCTATTTTAAACAAGTCCCTGTCGGATGAATGCAGAGATTGGGTTCTCTCATTGTAGAGCTCACTGCAATCTTCATGCTGCCAGTTACAGATATGAAAGAGGTGCTGCACATGGTGAGGAGGCAAAAGTTTTTAGACTGCTTCAGTCTGATTGAACATCAGTATACTTCATACACAGGATATACTGTAGTTTATAGCTTATACAGTACTGTTGAATACCTGTATATTTCTTGATTGTTGAGTTTTTTTTCTATTAGAGCTGCAAGAGGGTATCTCACCTTTTGGCAGTGAGATTCTTGATGTATATACTTTCCACATTTTGGGAATGAATAAAATTTTTCATTTACCAAAAAAAATAAAATAATATGACACATATCAGTTCTTTGTACCTTTATAATATGAAACATGTTAATTTTTTTGTGCATTTAAGAGTTCCACCTATTTCTCTTTAGATATAAAGGAGGGATATGCTTTTTTTTGTTGGGTAAATGAAAATTTCCATTACCAATTGAAAGAGTGAAGTACAAGATCAAAACCTGGGCACACGTGGGACTCGACACAAGCACTCCTAACTCTCAAGCTATAACAAATAAGTGCTATCATACAGCCACACTATACAAAAAACAAAACCCTCTATAAATATTCCATCCAACATTTGTTCTGTGGAGGGATATTAATCAAGCTGCATGTCTTTGTAATCACCTCGATCAATTTTTATCTGCTTAACTACAATATTGATCCCCGTTCCTTATAGCTGAAATCTGCTCAAGTTCGTTTCCCTCCAATACACAGCAGCACCAAACAAAGCTATCAAACACAGCACCACATTAGGACCTTAGCAGAGAGACGACAAAGAAAAATTTAGGAATAGGACAACGGCACATATTAAACCATCATCACAATAGATCCCAATGCAAGCTTTTAGAGTCAGACCAAATTCATGTTATACATCTGAAGGTAATTGCATTATCACTGCCAAAATTTTGTCGTAACAGCAATGTCATTAATCACTAACTACTAATTCAGTTAATATTCATGTTATAAGAAAGCTAGAGCACAATATATTTAGACTACTATGATGGTATAGAGAAAGTTTCTCGATATCTACCTATTGTCACATGGCAAGAACTAGTCGTTCTTGGTAATTAAACTATCATGTATATATACTTACTCTCCATAAACAAACAAACAAAAAAAAAAATCTGGTCCTTATCTCTTACTAATCAAATTGGTAAAATATCATGAATTTGGTGGGAATTAGGCACCTCATGAGATAGTAAAAGGCTGTTAAGAGACCTAAGCATGATAGTACATGGCTACAACATATATGACCTGTTCAAAAAGAAAAGAAAAAAAAACATTTCTAAGAGTGAAAATAGGGAGATTGGATATGTATATAAAGGGGACGTTACTTGCATTGCTCCTCACAACTGAGTTAGCCAAGAGATCTCTACTTCCTTTCATATTTTGGAGGTTTGAGTCATTTGTTTGTTAGCCAGCCATGGCGGATCAACAGAAGGTGCAGACAATGTTGAAACTAATCCTTGCATTGGTTGTTTGCTTGATTGCAGTGGCTGCAAAAGATGAAGACAAGCCTAATGTCTACTCTTACCCTCCACCTCCAGCAATTGACTACTATAAGTCACCGCCGCCCCCTTCGCCGTCACCTCCACCGCCATATTACTACTACATGTCACCTCCGGATTATTATTATAAGTCTCCGCCTCCCTACCAATACAAATCACCTCCTTATTCCAAAGCACCAGCACCAGAATATTACAAGTCTCCGGCTCCCTACTATTACAAATCACCTCCTTATCACAACGCACCACCACCGGAATATTATTACAAGTCTCCTCCTCCCTACCAATACAAATCACCTCCTTATTCCAAAACACCACCACCTGAATATTATTATAAGTCTCCGGCTCCCTACTATTACAAATCACCTCCTTATCACAACGCACCACCACCGGAATATTATTACAAGTCTCCGCCTCCCTACCAATACAAATCACCTCCTTATTCCAAAACACCACCACCTGAATATTATTATAAGTCTCCGGCTCCCTACTATTACAAATCCCCTCCTTACTATTATACTTCACCTCCACCTCCCTACCCGTCATATACCCCTCCTTATTATTACAAGTCACCACCTCCCCCTTCTCCATCGCCTCCTCCTCCTTACTACTATAAGTCACCACCCCCTCCTTCTCCCTATCCTCCTCCAGCATACTATTACAAGTCACCTCCTCCACCTTCGCCTTCACCCCCTCCTCCATACTATTACAAATCGCCGCCTCCTCCTTCTCCTTCTCCCCCTCCACCATACTATTACAAGTCACCACCCCCTCCTTCGCCTCCTCCTCCGCCTCCAACCTACTACTACAAATCCCCACCACCTCCTTCCCCCTCACCTCCTCCACCATACTATTACAAGTCACCACCTCCCGCATCTCCTTCTCCTCCATACTATAAGTAATCACCACCTCCTTCACCTTTACTTCATCCATATATACTACCATATGTCTCAGCCTCCCCCATCTTCCTTGTCTCCTTCTCCTTCTTCACCACTATACGTTTCCATCTTCCGCATCTCCTTCTTCTTACTGTATGTTGACAAGTCACCTCTTTGCTTCTCCACCTCCTCCTTAATTACTACTATACATCTCCATCTCCATCATCTACGTCGCCTTTGTCACTGTGCTACTATATACCTGGCCTCCACTTCTATCTCCATCACCATTCTTTACTACTATACATCTCCATCTCCGCCATTCCCATCTTCTCCACTATATTCCAATAAATGTCCATCTTTACCACCTATGACTGGTTTGATGAAGTTGTGTTTGCTGAATAAGAGGAAATAAGAATTTGTTTAAGTGCTTGACAGCTCAAAGATATACATTGATCATATGCGAACATGATATGTTACAGCACTTTTTCTTTGATGTATCTCGCTTAGTTACTGTTTCGTTGAATATTAAAGCCTTTATGTGTGTAATTTTTGTTTGTTTGTTTGAATAAAATTAAGTATGTTTCTGTTGGAAAAAAAATTCAGTCATGTTGTGAATAACACATGGATTCAGAAATACAATTCTAGTCATGTTGAGTATATGCCTCCAAGCTTATCTGATCATTGCCCAGCTTTAATATCAATTTATGATGAGGGTAGGCAAGGCAAGAAACCCTTCAGGTTCTTCAAAATGTGGACTAATCATAGCAACTTCCTGCCTGCAGTATCTTCAATTTGGCAAAAACAAGTGAAAGGCTGCAAAATGTATTCACTCTTTCTCAAGCTCAAAAATCTAAGGGAGGTTTTGAAAGATCTTAACAGTAAACACTTTGGAAATATAAGTGAGCAGGTATATAGAGCAAAAAATGCATTAGAGGAGGTCCACCAAAAGCTCCAAGTTGATCCTTTCAATCATGTTCTCATTAGTCAGGAAAAAGATTGTCTATCAGTATACAACAAACTCCTGACTTGTGAATCTCTTTTCTCCAGCAAAAAGCCAAAATCCAATGGAGTGTCAAGGGAGATAGAAACACAAGCTATTTCCACTCAATTATCAAGGCTAACAGCCATCATAACAGGGTCCTAGTCCTAAACAATAGCCTGGGAGGGAAAATCACTGAGGAGGAGGAAATTGTTAAGGAAATTATTTCTTACTATAAAAACCTCATGGGCACAACCATTCCAACATCAGATCCAAGCATTGATATTATTCAGAATGGTCCATGTCTGGGAGAAAATCATATAAGATATCTATCTACACCTATATCAAATGAAGAGATAAGAAATGCAGTGTTCTCCATTCCAGATAACAAGTCCCCAGGCCCTGATGGCTATGGATCTTCTTTCTTCAAATCCTCCTGGAATGTGATTGGAGGTGAAGTTACTCATGCTATTCAAGATTTTTTTCAAAATGGTAAACTATTGGGAGCTATCAACTCTACATCCATCACTCTTATACCTAAGGTACATTGCCCAAACACTCCTGCTGACTTTCGGCCAATTTCTTGCTGTAACTGTCTTTATAAAGTGATATCTAAAATTCTTGCAACTAGAATCCAGTCTGTGATGGGGTATCTAATAAGTGATGCCCAAAGTGCTTTTGTCAAAGGTAGAAATATAGCCAGTAACATCCTTTTAGCTCATGAATTGGTGAAAACTATGGTCAGAAATACATATCTCCAATGGTCATGATAAATATAGACATAAGAAAAGCTTTTGATACCATTAGTTAGAAATTCATTGAAGCTATGCTAAAGGGCTTGGGTTTCCCCAAAGTAATGACTGAAAGGATCATGACTTGTATATCTTCACCTATGTATTCTATATCTTTCAATGGATCACTCCATGGCTATTTCAAAGGAGAAAGAAGCCTTAGGCAAGAAGATCCCCTTTCCCCCTACCTGTTCATCTTGGGCATGGAATATCTTTCAAGGAACCTGGATCTATTGAAACTGGACAGGGATTTCAATTTTCATCCAAAGTGTGGTAAGGTCAAGATCACACATTTGATATTCGCTGATGATCTCCTGTTGTTTTGCAAAGGAAATCTAATATCAATTCAAAAGCTCTATCAATGCATTGTACATTTCAGTGAGGTTTCTGGCCTTGATGCAAATCCAAGCAAA